>NC_050068.2:113506155-113806155 GCF_009764565.3 Dermochelys coriacea
ATTGTGTGAAGGAAAGTTATTATTCATATCTGCAATTGTTTTAAGTAAATTATGTAAGCAGATTATGAATAGTACATTTATATCTCTCCAGAAGGAGCTAATCAGCTGATATATTATGTGCAGCTAATTTGAGACAGGATAGATGAGGGGGAAAAAAGGAATTTACATTTCCATATAATCTATAATTTCATTATCTTTATAAGAGAGAATTAGTGCATCCTATTAGTATCACTTGTCATCAGATGTTTGGCTGCATGCATGTGTTCTCTCTGCATGCTGCACTGGCTCTGGCCAGATAGCCAGTACAGCAGGCTCCGATTCAACTGCCCAAGACCACAAGACTTGGTTTAGTAGCGAAGGCGCCTGGCCAGGTTTATGGCCTACAAAGCGTGGTGCTAATGCCCCGGCTCAGTGGTTACAGGTACACTAACACATATATGCCCGTGACAATGGACATAGCTCAGTCAGTGGTGGGACTTTCCTCTGCCCCCTAGGCTGGACAAAGGGTTAAGGCGAGGTATTCCATAATTTATAGACTGAGACAAACAATCTAGGATAAACAGCTTACATATCACCTTACATGTTTCATGACATATTTGTTACCTCCCCTTGTACTTTCCTCCTGATGTTTCAGACAAAACGTTCCTATTCACCACGACTTTGTACTTTCACTCCTGATGTTTCAGACAAAATATCACTATTCATTACTTTTGTCAAACCATTTTATCACGTGCTAGGTTGAGGTGTTCTTGTGCTGGCCTGCTGGAATGTGTTTATATATTCAGTGTGTTTTAGCAATGCTAGCAATACTGGTGCTGAGTTCATGTAGTGGACACTAGCTTACAGGCAAGCATCTGCTTTTGGCAGGGCTTGACTGTTGCTCATAGCATAACTTTTGCTGACTTTGGTTCAGGCCTCAGGCCCATGCTTCAGGCTCTTTCTTTCTACTACAGCAGGAATGGTGTGTTATGGCAGTGTGTTATGGCAGTTTTATGGTGTGTTATGGCAGTGTCAACAGGCCAAATCCTGCTTCCATTGAAAGTCAATGGCAAAGCTCCCACTGACTTCAACAGGACCAGGATTTGACATTTCATAAGTAAGGTGCCTTGTCACCCTAGAGTCCAGTTACTGGAACCTCAGGAATTTTCTGTGATGATTGTACAGAGTGAAAAAATTGCCATCCTTTCGTAATTGAGGGAAACTTCCCTTTTACAGATAAAGTTGACCTGATACTTTAATATCTTGTGTAGTCACTAACACTTGTGCAAAGTGGGTCAGATTCTCACATCTGTTGAAGATGCCCTTTGCACAAGACCTTACAGTGGCATTGAACTCGCATGTCCTGTGGGCAATCTATATCATTTCACACCACGGCTGTAGACTGCGCTAAGTGTCTCTGGCTGACTATAGCCCAAGGAGCCATTTTGGCAGCTGGGGATTACCAGGGTGTAGAGATGGTTCTACCATGACTGCTTTCCCTGCCCATTCCCACTGTCCTTGAGTTGCTCAAAGGTAATCCAGTTTTTAGTGGTTGCCTGTGTCTTAGCCCCAGGCTTTCCAAGCCTGCTGTGAACAGGATTAGCCAATTCAGTGGTTAAAATGCCACCAGCCGGTCTAGACTCACTCCTAGCATTATAACCAGCAGTGGGAAGTTTGAAGGTGAAAGGTATCTACAGTTAAGCACCCACTGCTGCTTCCAGTAGTAGAACTGCATGGATTGTAGCAATAGTATCTAGTGTCTAAAAAGACAAGGCCTCTGTATATGCTTGCAAGAACAAATGCCTGAGACATAGGAGTGGGATACTGTCCACTATCGTGTGTTGGCCAAAGCAATTTAGTTGTACTTTGCAGAAGAAAAGTTTAAAATAAATAATCCAATCCAATCTGGGTTGAATTGGAACTGGAGATTTTAAGAGAAAAGATATCATGTCCTATTACTGATCCTTATTTTACAGTCCCCTTCAAAAAAATCTACTTTAATTTAAAACAAAGAAACTGACATTTTGTCTGAGCAGGAAGGGTACAGTCTAGGTGACAGTTATTTTCCTGCTGTTAATTGTACATAAGAGTATTTATGTCATTACATGAAAGTAGTAACTTATAATATAGATTTATGATACACCAAGCATTGGCCTAAGGGCCCGATTTCAAAACATCCTCTAAATTTAAGTGCCTGAGTTTCTGGGTACCCCCTTTGAGATACCTGGATATCCTGAAATTAGTGGACATGTTTAAAAAATTTGGTCTAAATGCATGAAGTTTTCTTACACTTACATACTGATTTATGTAACTGACAAAAATCATCCAATTCCTTTACAAACTTGATGAAGAGAAAAGAAGGATAAAAAACCCTACTGTGTGTCTCTGCCCTAGTTCCTAACTGGCTAAATAATAACTTTCAATCCAAGCATGAGGCAGATCACACACTGTGAAATCAGTGGAATGAATCTAATGTTTGCTCTCATATTGAATGCTAGTTAAGGAGATAGGAAAAAGAGAGCCTCTGACAGTCTCTTTGCTCCATTTATGGTTCTCAGAGCTCCATGCAAGTAGTAGAGAGGTCCCAGCCATCATCTTCCTAAAGTCTTTTTTAAATGTCTTGTTCAATGTAAGAGTAAAATAGTTCTTCCAGTCTCTAAATACAGCAAAGCTACAGAGAGATTCAGTCTCCGTTAGAGACTTTGACAGTTTGTCAATGGGCCCTGAAACAAACTTCAGTATCACAGTGAGACTTTCTCCAGTAGATAATCCCTAACTCTCAGCTGTAAGAAGAACTCTGTGTCTCTCGCCAACAAAGTTGGTTCAATAAAAAATATATTAACTCACCCACCTTGTCTCTTTAATATCCTGGAACCAACATGGCTACAAAACCACTGCATAGCTGTAAAACACATACATGTGAACAGCTAATAGCCATTAGTTAACATTGATTTCCTAGTTATCCACCTCTATCAAGTACAAGGGGTTGTTTTCTCAAATGTATGTTTATATACATAAAAAGGACTAAGAGTGGTCAAATGGAGAAAAGTAGCATGAAGTAGTTTGCCATGTGATTCTTACAAGTGCAAGTTACAGATATCAGCATGGTTTAAATTGACGTACACCTACACACATAATTGCACTGGTTTAACTAAATTAGCAGAGGTGGTGTTAGCCCACTGGGGGACCTATGCAGGAATATTTTTGGCCCACCACCACCCAATAAAAATAGAGGGGCCCCTTGAGCTTCTTGGGGTCCTAAGCAATTGCTTAGTCTACTTCTGCCTAGCACCTAAAAAAAAAAACATTGTTTAAATCAGAGCAAGACTGTGTAAAACAGCTATCAGCTTACCTTCAGTATATATCTCCAGCTAGTACTCTACCATAATGGTAAAATGCGGTGGAGTCTCTAGTGCCTTGCTACAGGTCAAACTTACACTGATTTAACTAAACTGGTTTAGAAAATGATTTAGTAAAATTGGTGCAACCCCCTTATTGGTGCAACTTCTAAATCAATTTAAGACTGTTTTGCACCAAGTCAGCTTAAGTCAACTCCTTACCAAATTAAGCTAAATTGATAGTAATACACAAACTCTACATTGAATGGCACTTAAAGTTGTTCTATATACAACATACCTGACACAAAACCACAAGAGTAAGGAAATGTAAAATGTAGGCATCTAACAGAACATACACTCTTCTGCTCAGAGAGGGACACTGAAGCACTCTCACAGCCACCAGACAAAGCACAGCAACCTTAACTCAGCCCAATGGGGATGACAGAGTTCCAGCTCCTTCTTTGGCAAATGGCCCACCATGACAAACAGACCAGACTTTCTCAGTATTGCCCATTCTGCACAGCTCTGGAAAAATTACACTCATATTTGGGGAAGGGAGTTCTGGAAGACTTGTCCCTTTCCTGTCCTTTTGCCTACACCTGCTGTGCAATAGGTAGAGATAAGTAAATCATAAGGCCTGGCTTTGAAGTTTCACATTCAATCCCATGTTTCAAAAGTCTCTTTCGGCAGAGGAATTCTCTTTGTGCCGTATAATATATCTCACTTTCTCTGGAGTCAAGTCTTTCAGTTTTTCCATGGCACTTGGGTACCTCAGGATGGACAGCAGACTTAGGAATAGCAAGCACTATTTAAAAGAAATGTAAGAATCTTGTTTAGTAGCTTAAACAGATTCTTTCTACAGCAGTACTTAGAAATTGAAGCCATGTCACCCTGACCTAGGGGTCTAAAATCCTCAGATTGAATAACCTAAGCACAGTAGTGTGTGGTCAGCACTTGTATGGGAGGCCTCTCAGGAAAACCAGGGTAAGGTAGGAAGTACCTGGTGTTTGTTGCAATACAGAATCTAGAGCAGGGATCGGCAACCTTTGGCACACGGCCGGCCTATAACGGAAAGCTGCTGGCGGGCCGGGACGGTTTGTATACCTGCAGCATCCGTAGCTTCGGCCAATCGCAGCTGCCACTGGCCGCGGTTCACTGTCCCAGGCCAGTGAGGACTGCGGGAAGTGGTGCTGGCCGAGGGATGTGCTGGCCGCCGCTTCCCACAGCCCGCATTGGCCTGGTCCGGCAAACCGCGGCCAGTGGGAGCTGTGATTGGCCAAACCTGCAGACGCTGCAGGTAAACAAACTGTCCTGGCCTGCCAGCGACTTTCCCTGATGGGCCGGCCGTGTGCCAAAGGCTGCCAATCCCTCATCTAGAGGAAAGGTGTTAGGGTGATCTCATGGTGCTGAAGTTGTTGACCTCAGGATGAGATGCAAAACTGAGGCTTTAGCCACCTGTCAAAGAGATTTGAAATGCTAATCTAAAGCATATGGAAAACAGTGTAGATCTTAGAAACTTTAGAAACACTATGTTGGCCCTTTCATTAAAGCAAGCCATAAAGTATGCTGTTTCTATTTCCCATGGAAAGCTGAGCTTAAAGTATGGCTCTGCTCTGGAGAGTGACTCTGTAATCATGGAGATCAGTGTTTATTGTAGCTCAGTGACCTCAATCAAGTGTGTTCTTCTCACAAGAGGTTTTTTCCCTGACCTACAGCCCCACATACATTGCTTGTGCTTGTAAGAAAAAAAGCTAGTTTCTTTCTATCACATGCATTCTCACCAGTAAAAGATTCTGATGGTCAAATTAGTCTTTCAGTAACACCTACACAGCTCATTGTCACCCATGGGTTCACACAAGTGTAACTGATTGGAATTTATTAAATGCAATTATTCATATACAAGAAGAGGCAGAATCCACAGTTTAAACTCATTTAGATGTGTTGATTCCTCAGTAGTAAAGGGAGTAAATAAGCAGTAAAACCCCCAAATCCTTATTTTGTCACTAAGGTCGGCAAACCTGACTTGGAATATACACAGAAAAGGATCTGTTGAATAAGATGTTAGCATTTTTACATGGTCCTTTTAGAGTAGAACTACACTTTACCATTTCTCTGAGGTGTGCAGTCATATGATTTTTATGAACATCTCAGGTGCTGGAAGCACTTGTCTCTCTTGTGCCTCTCAGTAGCGCTGGTGTATCTGTCAGTCTTTCTCCCAGCATGCGCACACCAACCTGGGTTACTCCTTTACCTACTGTTCATGACAACTGAATGCCAGTGTAGTGCATATCTGATCAATTCATAGATTTTAATGCCATTAGATCATCTAGTCTTTCCTGTGTAACACAAGCCATGAAATGTCACCCTGTTATCCCTGTACTGAGTCCAATATCTTGTGTTTGGCTAAAGCACAGCTACTTGCTGGTTGCTCTCAGCCAAAAGTACATTTAAGCCATATAGCAGGAGCATTAGGCATTACTCTTTTTGGTTGTGTAAGCTGGTGAAGTGGTTCAGGAGAATGACAGCCAATCACAGCCAGCAAGGGCTTTTCCCCAAGGGATAATACCTACAACAAGAAAGCAAAATAAAAAGAAAGGTACCAATTAACATAGTCAGAAAAGGAAACAAAACTCCTCAGGCTGCTGCTCAGTCCAGTCCTCTGACCCTCCACTGCAGGTAGTCTGTCTCCTGAGACATACTGTACCATATATAGGCAAGGCCCTCCATAGATACCGAGAGCCATTTAATATGTGCATTTACACATATGCTGTAGATATATCCCTTCATTTGTCTTTAAATATGTATTTCTCCACATGTGTCATAGGGATGTGATATTGCCTTTTGCATGTATCTCTCTGTACTCTGCATTTGCGATGGACATTTGTTCTGACTGGGCAGCAGGAAACTCTTTATGACATAAATCTAAGTATAAACTCATCCCAAGATGGGAAGATTCTTTCCTTTGGTCTTTTTAGGATCAGATTGTCCAGGGTTCTTGGGCGGATATACATAAAGGGGAAAGGTTCCAGGAATCATCTCACTCATCCCCACGTGCCTTATGCTAGGAATCATCACAGTCTGTCTGTGACCAGGCCTAGTAGTCAGAGCAGGAATCAGGCTTAGCAATCAGAGCAGGAATCGGAAGCCAGATGCTCGAACCAAGGATCACAGCTGGAGTCAGAGGCCAGAGCCAAGGGCCAGAACCAAAGTCAGAGTTTAGAAATCAGAGCCAAGGTAGAACAGGGTTACCTGAAGTGAGGCAAGGCAGAGACAAGACTGGGAATAGACAATTACAGGCACTATCACAGCCACATACAAATATTTGAGTACAAAGCAGCACTGAGGCTGGGCTTAAGAGCTGGTTTGCAGAGCCTTCTAACCATTCAGGTGTTGTAGCCAATCAGGGAGCCTAATAGAGTCCATCTGCACTCATTAGGCTGCCTGGAGACTGGCTCTGCTGCATTCCCTGATTCTGGCACAGTCCCTTAGCTTGGGGAAACACAGAGATTCTCTTTGTCCCCCTGTCAGTACATCATGGAACAGAGCAGGCTCATAGTGGGATGGGGCAGGCTGCACCATCCTAAAGACAGGTATCAGAGAATATTTTCCAGTGCACTGGTGACCTTAGGTATCAGCCCTCACTGATCTCCCCATGGGATGGTGTGGCCCCGTTTTCTATCCAACTCAGAGATGTGCCTCACAGGCATTATGTAGCCTTCAGTGTTGAAAAGTTTTCCTCAATTACTGTTGTATATGTGCCCGTGTGGGTCACTTGTGTCCATGGAGAGTCCTGGTCCTGTCCTTTGACAGTGCTTACAGCTCTGTGAGGGGAAAGCCAAGGGAAAGGCAACTGAAAGTGGTTGTGGCCTGCTTATTGCCCAGGGCAATTGTCATGGAGTAAGACTTATTACATTTTTCAGTCTCTCTTGGGTTCCTGGAGACACCGAACAGGTCATGAGATGGGGATACATTTTTTTTAATGTAAATAATTGATAGCCTTTGGTGAACACCCAACACATCCTAGAAGAAGAAAACAATAGACATACAGGTTTCAGAGTAGCAGCCGTGTTAGTCTGTATTCACAAAAAGAAAAGGAGTACTTGTGGCACCTTAGAGACTAACAAATTTATTAGAGCATAAGTTTTCGTGAGGATGAGTCATTACACAAAGTAAAACTATTTCCCCATGGTATTTCTCCCTCCCACCCCACCCCCCACTGTTCCTCTGATATTCTTGTTAACTGCTGGAATTAGCCTACCTGCTTGTCACCATGAAAGGTTTTCCTCCTTCCCCCCCCTGCTGTTGGTGATGGCTTATCTTAAGTGATCACTCTCCTTACAGTGTATATGATAAACCCATTGTTTCATGTTCTCTGTGTGTGTGTATATAAATCTCTCCTCTGTTTTTTTCCACCAAATGCATCCGATGAAGTGAGCTGTAGCTCACGAAAGCTTATGCGCTAATAAATTTGTTAGTCTCTAAGGTGCCACAAGTACTCCTTTTCTTTTTGCACCAACAAGCATTTCTTGTACTTCTTCTTCTGTTAACTGTTAGCCAAGAGTAAGGGCTGCTTGTCTTTAATTAAAATGCTACAGCTGTAGTGCTTCAGCTGTGCAGCTGTAGTGCTTCAGTGAAGACATTACCTATGCTGATGGGATAGGTAATCCACCTCCCTGATGACTTGTCTACACGCACAGTGGTGCAGCTACACCGCTGTAGCACTTAGTGAAGATGCTACCTATGCCGAAGGGAGAGCTTCTCCCATCAGCACAGTACTCCACCTCCCCAAGAAGTGGTAGCTACGTCAACAGGAGAAGCCCTCACCCCTGGGCAACATAGTTATACCAACATAAGTTCGTAGTGTAGACCCTTTCCGAAAGGCGTTAGGTAGGTCGATGGGAGAATTCTCCAGTCGACCTAGAGCTGTCTATACTGTGGGTTAGGTACATTTAAATGTGTTGTTCAGGAGTGTGGATTATTCACACACCTGAGCGATGTAGTTATACCGACCTAATTTCCTAGTATAAGCCAGGCCTTAGCTAACATCTTTCTCCAAGTATCACACTATGTCCTATCTTCCCTCTCTGTCATTTGAAATTTAAGCTCTGTGTGGCAAGGGCTATTTTTGAGGTGAAGTGTCAAGCATAATGTTAGCACTTAATGACAAAATGGGATTGACAACAGCAACAATTTGTTTAGGTTTTTACTTAGAATTACATCAGCTATAAATTGTGTTGCTTCATTTTCTACAAACCCTCCCCCCAAAAGAAAAGAGAAAATGGCTACTGTATCGATAATAGTACTATACCAGCAACTAGCTTTAAGTGGACAATACTGGTGTGCTCCTATTGCTACTAATGGCCTTATTAGATGGTTCATCTGATGGTTACCAATGAAAGGGTGAAGAAAAGAAGGAGGGGTAAGGAGACAACAGAGAGGAATGGCAAAAGCCCAGAGGTAGCAACATGACACATCTGAAGAACCCTTCAGATAGGGCAATGTGCACAGACAAAGTGAGAGGAACAGGACAACTATTCATGGGCCACAGTGGCAGAGAAGTATGAGAGTTGTGAGAGGGAAACCTCAGTCCAGACACTCAGGCAGAGAGAAAGAGAGTAGTATTTTTATTCTGACCAGAGTGTAGATTTCTTTGCTTACTTGTTGATTTTCTTTACATGTTGATTGTACTAAAGAAAACTAGCAAAAATATTAGGTGCATTCAAGAGTTCTTTTTATTTTCCTCCCTCTATTTCCTAGTTTAAGAAAGTCACATAAAAGAATATAGTGACAATACTATAGAAATAATATAGCTCATTTGAATGCTGGCACAAAGAGAAGGTTCACTTTATCACCTTCAGTTTTTTATTACCAGTAGGAATGCCTGTGCAGCTTCATTTATTCCTCTCTGTGTTAGTTTATTTCACTCAGTGTGAACCTAACACATCATAGTACCTAAAATTAGACAACCGATCCAATAACGTTACTCTCTAGAGGCAGTGAGCTGATAAATATGTGCTCCATGTTTTGGAGTCTTTCTATAGTTAAGGGTGTAATCAACTTTCACTTGTAAATTTACTTTGGGCTTCTCTCAACTCTTCAGAAATGGTCTTTTTGTTTAAAATGTTGAATGTGTGGTTTGCAGCCAGAGGAAAAGGCTGTTGGCTAAATTGGAGGTGGTTCAAATATTCTGTTTCTGAGATATGATGCTCTGAAAAAAATTGGTGCAAATTAAGTTTAGAGAGACAAAGGATAGTTCAGTGATTTGGGCCCTAGCCTGGGAGTTGGTAGACTGGAGTTTAATTCCCTACTCTGCCGTGGACAGACTGTGTGACTTAAACAAGTCTATGCCTCAGTTCCCCACCCATAAAATGGAGATAGTAGTACTGCCCTATCTCACCCTGGTGTTGTGAATATACATTGAAGACTGGGAGGTGTTCACATCTATGACTCTCATTACCATAGTAATATCTACATGTATGTCTACACTGCAGCTGGGAACAAGCCTCCCAGCCCAGGTAGCTAGACTTGCACCAGCATGCTAAAAATAGCTGTGTGGATGGTGTAGCACCAGCAGAGGCTTGGGCTAGTGAGCAGAGCTCAAGCTTGGTGGCTAGTCTGAGCCTTTTCTGGTGCTGCAATGTCCACACAGCTATTTTTAGTGTGCTAGAGTGAGTCTGTCTACGTGCGCTGCAGGCCTCACTCCCAGCTGCAGTGTAGACATACATTAAGTTCTGAAGGTTCTTTTTGTCATCTCTCAAAAATGGCTTGGCCTAGAAACTTCATATCTGTATAATTCTAAAGTTCTTTATCAGATCTACTCCACAGGACCCTATAGGGCAGTTGTTGAAGTGCTAGCTTTGGAGTTATTTGCCTCTGAAATAGAAACATCAGAGTGCTCTCATGGCCTGGTAGAATTTAGGAGGTTCCTCACATATGACAAGCCTTTGGAAAGGATATGAATGACGTTGTGAAACCTATACACCTTGTGTCCATATGCTCTTCCTCGTTCACTCACACAATTCATTTTTCACAAATGTATGCTTTGCACTCCCTACCCCATAGAAGTACCAGAGGCAGCGTAGTCTTGTGAAGCAAGGAAAGAATTAGGAACAAAATTGCTCTTGAGTTCTACTCCCATCTGTTCCCTTCAATACGGTCTTCATAGTACAGGTACTTTTCAAAGCTCTCAAAGTGCTTTTGCGACACAAATCATGCTTCACAACCACTTTGAGGGATACATTTATTTCATTAAAAAGAAAACGAGTACTTGTGGCACCTTAGAGACTAACAAATTTATTAGAGCATAAGCTTTCGTGAGCTACAGCTCACTTCATCGGATGCATTTGGTGGAAAAAACAGAGGAGAGATTTATATACACACACAGAAAACATGAAACAATGGGTTTATCGTACACACTGTAAGGAGAGTGATCACTTAAGATAAGCCATCACCAGCAGCAGGGGGGGGGAAGGAGGAAAATCTTTCATGGTGACAAGCAAGGTAGGCTAATTCCAGCCGTTAACAAGAATATCAGAGGAACAGTGGGGGGTGGGGTGGGGAGGGGGGGAAATACCATAGGGAAATAGTTTTACTTTCTACAAGCCATTACCCTCTGATCCCACTGAGAGTTACCAAAAGAAACTACAGCATTTGCTCAAGAAACTCCCTGAAAAAGCACAAGCACAAATCCGCACAGACACACCCCTAGAACCCCGACCTGGGGTATTCTATCTGCTACCCAAGATCCATAAACCTGGAAATCCTGGACGCCCCATCATCTCAGGCATTGGCACCCTGACAGCAGGATTGTCTGGCTATGTAGACTCCCTCCTCAGGCCCTTCGTTACCAGCACTCCCAGCTATCTTCGAGACACCACTGACTTCCTGAGGAAACTACAGTCCATTGGTGATCTTCCTAAAAACACCATCCTAGCCACTATGGATGTAGAAGCCCTCTACACCAACATTCCACACAAAGATGGACTACAAGCCGTCAGGAACAGTATCCCCGATACTGTCATGGCTAACCTGGTGGCTGAACTTTGTCCTCACCCATAACTATTTCACATTTGGGGACAATGTATACCTTCAAATCAGCGGCACTGTGATGGGTACCCGCATGGCCCCACAGTATGCCAACATTTTTATGGCTGACTTAGAACAACGCTTCCTCAGCTCTCGTCCCCTAATGCCCCTACTCTACTTGCGCTACATTGAGGACATCATCATCTGGACCCATGGAAAAGAAGCTCTTGAGGAATTCCACCATGATTTCAACAATTTCCATCCCACCATCAACCTCAGCCTGGACCAGTCCACACAAGAGATCCACTTTCTGGACACTACGGTGCTAATAAGCAATGGTCACATAAACACCACCCTATATCGGAAACCTACTGACCGCTATTCCTACCTACATGCCTCTAGCTTTCATCCAGATCATACCACTCGATCCATTGTCTACAGCCAAGCTCTACGATATAACCGCATTTGCTCCAACCCCTCAGACAGAGACAAACACCTACAAGATCTCTATCATGCATTCCTACAACTACAATACCCACCTGCTGAAGTGAAGAAACAGATTGACAGAGCCAGAAGAGTACCCAGAAGTCACCTACTACAGGACAGGCCCAACAAAGAAAATAACAGAACGCCACTAGCCATCACCTTCAGCCCCCAACTAAAACCTCTCCAACGCATCATCAAGGATCTACAACCTATCCAGAAGGACGACCCATCACTCTCACAGATCTTGGGAGACAGGCCAGTCCTTGCTTACAGACAGCCCCCCAATCTGAAGCAAATACTCACCAGCAACCACACACCACACAACAGAACCACTAACCCAGGAACCTATCCTTGCAACAAAGCCCGTTGCCAACTCTGTCCACATATCTATTCAGGGGATACCATCCTAGGGTCTAATCACATCAGCCACACTATCAGAGGCTCGTTCACCTGCGCATCTACCAATGTGATATATGCCATCATGTGCCAGCAATGCCCCTCTGCCATGTACATTGGCCAAACTGGACAGTCTCTACGTAAAAGAATGAATGGACACAAATCAGACGTCAAGAATTATAACATTCAAAAACCAGTTGGAGAACACTTCAATCTCTCTGGTCACTCGATCACAGACCTAAGAGTGGCTATACTTCAACAAAAAAGCTTCAAAAACAGACTCCAACGAGAGACTGCTGAATTGGAATTAATTTGCAAACTGGATACAATTAACTTAGGCTTGAATAGAGACTGGGAATGGATGAGTCATTACACAAAGTAAAACTATTTCCCCATGGTATTTCTTCCCCCCACCCCACCCCCCACTGTTCCTCTGATATTCTTGTTAACTGCTGGAATTAGCCTACCTTGCTTGTCACCATGAAAGGTTTTCCTCCTTCCCCCCCCCCCCCCCCGCTGCTGGTGATGGCTTATCTTAAGTGATCACTCTCCTTAGTGTGTATGATAAACCCATTGTTCCGTGTGTGTGTGTGTGTGTGTGTGTGTGTGTGTGTGTATATAAATCTCTCCTCTGTTTTTTCCACCAAATGCATCCGATGAAGTGAGCTGTAGCTCACGAAAGCTTATGCTCTAATAAATGTTAGTCTAAGGTGCCACAAGTACTCCTTTTCTTCTTGCGAATACAGACTAACACGCTGCTACTCTGAAACCTGTCATTTATTTCATTATCACCATTTTGTAAATGGGAAAATTGAGACTCAGAAAGGCTATGTTTAATGACAAAATTGTCAAACATGAGTGCCTAAAGTTCAGCATATCAGGCCCAGGTCCTCAAAATGTATTCAGGCCCCTAACTTCTGTTAAAAAAAATTAGGAGAAGTTTGAGCCTAAACACCTTCGAAGATCCAGGTCTAACTCTATATTTGGCAACTAGCTAAGCATTCTGATTTTCAAAGGTGCTGAGACATCCCAGTATCCGACTGACTTCAAAGTACAGATTTAGGTGTCTAGCTTTAGTTGCCAAGTGGTTTGTTTGAAGCCAGAGAACAGGTCATTCCTAGAGGTAGAACAAGTATAGTTTTCTGATTCATAGTCCCATACACCAATTTGTTAGACCAAACTGCCTCCTATGCATGTCATTTAGGGCCAGATCTCATATAGCATGCAGTATGTGTGGGGGGAGAGGCGGGATAAGTAACTTCAAATTCTTGCATGACACCATTTTGCCATCTGCAAAGGGTGGCTAATAGTACTTACTTACCAAACTAGTGGAATGTGAGGATGGATTACAGTTTGTCCAGCACACTGAAAACATATAAACAACAGCATTTTGCACTTCAGTAGTGTCTTCTAGCTCAGGGTCTTTACTTGCTGCTGGGAATGATTTTGAAAATATTGGATATTACCATCTAAAGTTTTACAAATGCAAAAAAACAAAACAAATGAACAAGACCACACAACCCTGCTCTTCAGAAGAATTTTATGAACACTAAGAATAAAAGTTAGGGATGAAGGGATAAATTCCATCAGGGAAATCACCCCAGCCACCTCTTTAATGGGGGGGGGGGGATTTGAGGGACTTCTGCAAATTCTCTTCAGTACATTGCTGCTTGACTCTAGTTTAACTAAGATGTTAGTCTCAAAATTAGGTTTACACAGAGGAAGGGGATGCTCAGGCCTGTGAAATTAATGGTGTGGGAAACTGGGGCATTGTAATTTTAGATGCACAGGTATTTTGTGAGGCTTTTATAGGGAAAAAGTGCCAGTAGATTATAGAGAATAATCCCTATGGCCCCTTCTCAGAGCTCCAAGCAGAAGGTCAGAGAGGTTCTAGCCATCTTCTTCCTATAATCTTCATCAAATTTCTCATTCTGTGCCATTGTGAAGTGGTTCTTCCAGTCTCCAACAGTCCCTACAATACAGGAAAGCCAAAAGAGATATTCAATCACCATTAGGAAGAATTCTTCCACTTCATCCCCAGTCCAGAAATCTATTATCACTAACTCAAAAGATAACAGTTCAATGAAGGACTAATTCAAAACACAACAGGAAGATGAGGGAATACTAAAAATACAAAACAGCAGCACTGTAACAGATTGACTCACTCGTTAAGGGCTGGGGCTGGCTCAGATCATACTACAGAATGAGCCATAGCTGGGAGAGATTAGGGTGACTGTCCTATAAAGTGCAAAAGGAGGCTGTAATCAATGAGGAAGCTTAGGAAAATGAGACACTGTAGGGAGCATGAAGGACTTCTACAGGGAAAACCTTGAGACTAAGGGAAATGGAAGCTTCTGTGGAGAAGCCAAGACAGAATTTGGACCTAGAAGTTCACGGGCCTGTAGGCCATGAGCTAAACTCCAGCTAGAAAGAGCTGGGAGGATGGACTGAGAACAGAAGAGCTCTGACTGAGATAAGACACCAGAGCAAAGTATGGACTGGTTGTGTGCTGATGGACTTTATTTTGGACCCCTGAGGATTGTTAAGAACTGTTTGTTACTAAGCCAGCCCCAAGTGTGTGTGTGTGTGGGGGGGAGATGTTTCTTATCCATGTGAAGGCCTGTATAAAGTTCTTAAGGGTCCTGCAAGAGGGAGATTAAGAGGGCAGGGCAGCTGCAAAGTATTCCCTTGCCACAAGAGGGCACTCTGTAAATGGCCACACTGCTATAAGCACCTTTTCTCATGAATGGTGAGATTGAGTGGTCCATTACTGCAGGAGGCTGAAACGTGTAGTTTGCCATGGGGTTGTCCTTCATTATCTCAAATGTTGTGTGGTGGATGATCTTAACTAGAACCTCATTCTCCAAGTCCTTCTCCAGGAACTGTAACACCTTTTGGATTTCACACTTTGGATAAGAAACCGACCCAGGAAGAGGAAACAAATCAGAGAGGGAAAAGTTGTGAGGAAGTTTTAAATGTTGGAATCATACCTATGACTGGGGTAGGGGTGGAATCAGATCAGCTGGAGACCCAGCTGCTATTACAGAACATTGCTGAGGGGAGCTCATACCTGCTGGAATCTTGAATGGCAACAGAGCACTATGAACCCTGACTTCCCCCTTTTAGGTCTTCATAGAAGAGGTAGAGAATACAGTGGTTCTTTTGCTTCCCACCATCCTTTTATGTGATCATACCAGCAACCCCAAAGCACTGAAAGAGGAGGAGTGTAAGCACTAGTCAGCAAGTAGCAATGTCTGATCTATTCAGATATCTTAGTTTCTTATATAGCCCCCATAAGTGGAGTATCTGAGCACTTAATCTGTGGTGTATTTATCCTCACAATGCCCCAGAGTATTTTATAGATGGGGAGTTGGCATAGGGGGTGGTCCTTTACATTGACAAGAGGAAATCCAACCAACCAACCAACCAAACAAAAAAAACCCAGCAGCATCAAACCCGAGTCTGTAGATCCAGACTCGGATTAGAGGCTCACATTACAGTGCTAAAAATAGCCATGTAGACGTTCCTGCTTGGGTTCTGAAACCCAGTGTGTGGGGTGTAGACAAACACTGAGGACTTCTCTACACCGCAAGTTACAGCACTGCAAGCCAGGGTGTCACTCTACAGTGTGCCAGTTTGCCCCATGGTAATGTCCTTTGTGGGCACTTCTTGTAGCAAGCTAGGCTTTAATCTTGGTGTGGTGTAGCAATGTCATTTTTACATAGGTTGTTACTATGTGACAAGTTGGTGTGGTGTAGAGTCACACTTTGGCTTGCTGTGCAGTGACTTGGCCAAGGTTATACGTTAAGTCTGCACTGGAAACATTTTCCAGAGCCCCAGGCTATCCTTCCTCTCCAGCTGATTGCTGAGCAATATGCCTTTAACCTCAAAATATATGGAAGAAAATTAAAACAAGGAATTTGGGTGTTAGGGACCATGGTGGGGAAGGGGAAGTCCCTGGAGTGAGAAAGGAAGAGTTTCTTGGTAAGACACACCAGGATGGAATAGAGTTCCTGCTTAAATGTTTGGAGTAGATTTCCCTACAGTACATCATCAGTGTCTGTTCAGAACAATGGATGGGGGCTTAATATAAGTAGCATAAATTAAAAAAAAAAACACCCCACAAAAAACAGGATGTTGCACAATTAGTTCCATTCACCTTGTCCAGCCATGAATTTCTCCAGAAACTCTTCCCAGGTTCCCGGCTCAGGCATATTTTTATTCATTCTGTGAAAAATGGTAATATGACACCACATTGTCTTTTGCATTTCTTGCCACAGATTATCTGGATTGGGTGTGGAAGTGAGAGAAAACTAAAATATGTATATTTATCATTATAGATTTAGACATGTACAGAGGGTTCTGAGTGTTCTGTTTTGTGATCTTTTGAAAGAACACACGAGTCATAAAATTTTTCTGCTTGGGAGCTGCCATTTCTGAAATCAAATCTGTGATTGAATGAAGTTCCTTCACTTTCATACACAAGCTATATATTACAGGGAAGATGGGCCTCTAGATTTCAGGAGGAGTCAGGAAACCAGCCTTAATCCTATTTAATTTGTTCATTTCCAAATAAAATTAGACTTGAGCCCCACCTTCCCCTCATTACCTTACACTTTTGCTCCCAGAAGGTTGGAGGCACCAGTTGTACAGGGAGCTGAGTTTTCAATGTTTGTGGGGAGGACATCACTTCAACAAGTTCCAAGCCTGCAAAACGTTTTGTAGTAATTCTCCAGTGTCCTTGTATCTATACTCCTCTTTGTCACCAGCGTGTGGGATTTTGACTCAGACTTTCCAGGGAAATGCCAGTTTGTATCAGTTTATACATGTGCAACTCTACCTCATTGCAACTCTCCATGGAAAACATAGTATAACAACTTGTATCAACCATCAGTGTCCTTGAGATTGCCTGCATTTTTGAGGAGGAATGCTGATTCATATATAGATTAATTTTTTTCCTAGCTTTTTTGGGGATACGGTCTGAATCCCTCTAGGGCAATGCTGAATATTGACTCATCTACTTGGATGGATCTTATCCCATTTTAGCACTCAGTGAATTTTCTTCATTTTACTTTACTTGTAGAAGATTTCTTTTTAGGACAAGAGAGCAATAGATAGGGTGACCAAATTGTTAAAGTGAAAAAACTAGGACATCTGTCATGGAACGGGAGGCAGTGAGTTTTTTTTTTTTATTTAAATGAATATTCGGGATGTGTACATGAGACAGACAAGATGGAACAGGGAGTTGGTTTTTTTTTAAAAAAAAAAAACAAACTCATCTAAGCAACCATGTTCTCATGTCTCACCGTTCTGTCCCCTTTAAGAGTAAGATGAGTACATTAGAGAAAGTAGGGTGAAAGAAAACAGTATTTATCTTTACTATTTTCTTCCAGTCTCAACTCAATGACAGTATTTTTGATCCTATACCTCCAGAGTAGGATTTTTAACAAAAATTCTTCCATTTGTCTTCTCACTATACTCTCCTCCTCCTGGGCTTTCTGGTTTTAGATTAGTTTATCTACTTTTGTCATTGTCTCCCCTTGCTGCCACTTCCTCTTGCTTGGTGCTTTCTCTTCTCCCCAAGAAACAGGTCCCCTTTTGTCTCTCTATGCTCTGAGACAGTCAGGTGTGGGGGAGGTGAGACATACAGCTGCTATCCACAGTCAGAATTTCTTTGACTATATGCTAGGTGGGGTTGGCTTGAGGACTCGCTCACTGGCAGGCCTCATTGAAGAGCTCCTGCTCATAGACCTGAATAATCATAATGACCTATGTAGAAATCTCTCCAGATAGCATGACAAATGGAATGGAGATTTTCTTGGAAAACTCATCTACAATGGATACTCTTTTTAGTGGTTAAGATTTTCCATTATTTAGAAAGCAAAATTTAGATTTCATAACTTTGGACAAAATAGAGTCCTGTGTGTATTACATTTACCATTTGTCTCAGAGCTGAAAGGTCCAGGCAGAACCCACTCAATGAAAGGGTGTTGCAGATAAGTGGTGGCATGTTTACATTGCTCAATGTCTCCATCATCTCCTGTATCCATGTTGTAAAATTCTAATATTTTTCAGGTACATTTCCCCAATGCAGTGCAGAGAGACTTCTAAAAGAAATGGAAGCGCATTAAAAACACTGGCTGGATGGTGACCACATTCAAGGAAAACTGGGGAAGCCACAAGGCCATTGCTACAAGAGGATGATAGGCATGGGGGTTAGAAAGTGAATGAGGGAGAAAATGCAATGGAAGGAAGGGAAGTTGAAACTTAGTACCTCCTGAGTAAAAGCCTCTGGGCTTGCATTCAGGACTCTGTTCTTGTGTGTGATAGAAATTAATGAATAAAAGCATGGAGTTCAACTGGTTATGAATTGTGGGATTGTTTATTTGTAGAGCTCAGTTAGAGTCAGTTTTCATCTCATGGGAAATTCTGATATTTTGATGGGGTTTTCTCATCCTGAACTAGGACAAAAATTGAAAAAACCCAAAGGTTTCAATAAATGAAAAATTCTGAAAGTTTTCAATTTGGAAACAAAAATGTTCAACATTCCTGAACTGAAACATTTTGTTTTGAGTCGGTTAGACCTTAAACTGAATCTGTCTGAGTTGCTGGTGTGCCTCCTACAAGTTGTAGCTTGGGTGCTTCATACACCGATTCTCCCCCCTGGGCTGGGCTCCTTGACTGGACTACAAATCCCATAATGCACTGTAATGGTTCATCCAGGGAGACTGCATCTGTGGTGATGCATCATAATCTGGCTAATAGCCTATAGGATTCAGAGTAGCAGCCGTGTTAGTCTGTATTTGCAAAAAGAAAAGGAGTACTTGTGGCACCTTAGACTAACAAATTTATTTGAGCATAAGCTTTCATGAGCTACAGCTCACTTCATCGGATGCATTTGGTGGAAAAAAGAGGGGAGATAAACCCATTGTTTCATGTTGTGTGTGTGTGTGTGTGTGTGTGTGTGTGTGTGTATGTATCATACACACTGTAAGGAGAGTGATCACTTAAGATGAGCTATTACCAGCAGCGGGGGGGGAGAAGGAGGAAAACCTTTCATGGTGACAAGCAAGGTAGGCTATTTCCAGCAGTTAACAAGAATATCTGAGGAACAGTGGGGGGTGGGGGAGAAACAACATGGGGAAATAGTTTTACTTTGTGTAATGACTCATCCATTCCCAGTCTCTATTCAAGCCTAAGTTAATTGTATCCAGTTTGCAAATTAATTCCAATTCAGCAGTCTCTCATTGGAGTCTGTTTTTGAAGTTTTTTTGTTGAAGGATAGCCACTTTTAGGTCTGTAATCGAGTGACCAGAGAGATTGAAGTGTTCTCCAACTGGTTTTTGAATGTTATAATTCTTGACGTCTGATTTGTGTCCATTTATTCTTTTACGTAGAGAATGTCCAGTTTGGCTAATGTACATAGCAGAGGGGCATTGCTGACACATGATGGCATATATCACATTGGTAGATGCGCAGGTGAACGAGCCTCTGATAGTGTGGCTGATGTGATTAGGCCCTATGATGGTGTCCCCTGAATAGATGTGGACAGAGTTGGCAATGGGCTTTATTGCAAGGATAGGTTCCTGGGTTAGTGGTTCTGTTGTGTGGTGTGTGGTTGCTGGTGAGTTTTTGCTTCAGATTGGGGGGGGCTGTCTGTAAGCAAGCCACAAGCCCTAAATTCATAATAGTATAACCAATTCCCTTTGCTTCATTGTAAACTGAATGATGATTTTAACCAGGGTTTGTTATATTCAGTGACACAATTTGTATTAGTTTACATTTACACAAACTGAACTAAAGATTTAATCATGATATTAGACTATTTGCATTTTGTAAGTGGTTGGTTATTTTTTTCTGAAAAGGAAGCTAGAAGTCACTGGTGCTCTGATGAAAGGCCTATGCTAGTGATTACATACATCTCAAGTCTTGATGAAAGTATTGCAAAGCAGGAGTTTCAGTGCAGGCAGATAGTTCTGTCTCAACCCATTTCCACTCCCCTCTGTTCCCACACACCTGCTTTTGCATAGGTTGTAGTGAGCAGATCATCAGGTCTGGCTCTGAAGTTCCAGATTTGATCCCACCTGTCACACTTTTTTGGAAGGAGAACTCCACCCACTTCATCTGTTTCAGAGCGTGTCACAGAGCACTCTAGGCTCAGATCTTTCATCTTATCCAGGGCCATTGTGTACTGCATGGAGAAGAAACAGGTTGCCAGTAAACAGGTCTGCTCTAAAGTATATGAATTTACTATTCTAATCTTAGCCAGGGACTCAGTGTACTTAGTATGGTAAAAATGTCCACAATTCTCCGACTCGGTTACTTAAAGTTAGACATGCCTAAATGTGGCTTTAGATACAGTAAACTGTAGCCCAATTTTCGAAGGTGCTAAGCACCTTGCAGCTCCCACGGGCTTCAACGACAGCATCTTTGAAAATCATGCCATTTACTTAGGTACCCATGTTTGAACATTTTAGCCTTTGCATACATTACTTAATGCAAATTAGTGACATGCACAGGCAAATTACAAACTATGTAACAACTTGGAGCATGATTCTGAGAGGTTTTGAACACCCACAGTTTCCACTGAAGTCAACTGAAGACACCTCACAGGACCAGGTCCTTCTTTACTAAAGAAAATACATGGCAAAAGCTTAGTAATGTCAGTGCTTCTACTCTTGCTACTGAAAACTAAACCCCATTGGTCCTTTGTAATTGTTCCATTTCTGGACTTCTATCTTCTGGAATACTGTTGCATTTTACAGCTCTATCACCTCTGTCACATTTTTCAGTGCTTTTTTGAGCAGTGATAACATCTGGAAAATTCTGAGATAACTGAAGTTGAAACTGGCTCATTGTTCCTGCTTGTCACACTCCTGCCACAGAACAGCATGATTATAAATAGCATGCCTGCTGCAATCCAATACTCACAAAACAGACTGAAGAGGGGTTTTCTGGATTTTATTTGTTCCTCCTGATTCTAGTTTCTTTGATCTGTCTGGGGAGATGACATTAGTCAAGGTGCAGGGCTTGGAACCACAAAACTGTGCAAGAAGCTTGAAGCTGGAGAACTTGGATGCTTCCTGTCCCTGATGTTGCAGTTCCAGGATGAAGAGTTTATGTTGCAGTTCCAGGATGGAGTGCATGCTCTCTGGGGGCTGTTCTATTTCTAATCCTATCCACACCTTCTTTAATATAGGTGCTGTCAAAGAAATAGTGTAGGAAATTGGGCAAAGCTTAAAGTCTCCTGCAAATGCAGGAATAAGAGGAGGAGGCAGCATAGCAATAGTCAATGGCTAGAGTTTCTCTGCCTTGCAATGTATGCTCCTTTTTAATATCTGGAGGGATGTGTTTTTAATCATGTTGTAAAAAAAGTGTTTACTTACCTATGATACTATTAACACCCAAGATTATTAAAAGAGAAGTAGCTCCAGTGAGGGCAATTTGTTTGCAACGTTGTTTAAACAGTCTCAGAATAAGAACATTTTCCTGGATATTTGACCTAATCTGTACATATAGCATCTTAAAGGGAAAATAAGTCTGTTACCATTAGTATCAGAACGAATATTGAGGAATTTAAAAAAATCTTGCTTAGTTTTCACCACTTACTGTAAACTGCTTGTTTACTTTTCATTTTATTCAGTTTAGACAAGGAAAACTGATTCCATGGTCACTAATTTTTATTTAAAGTCTGTTTCTAGTCAATTTCACTTTCTGATTGTCAGTCTTTAGCATGATGTACAATATTTTAATCCAAACATATTTAAAAGTTTAAACAACTAATTTTCAGTAACATCATGAGAACATTTCCATTAGATTGTCAAATGTTTGTTCAACAGGCTGAATTGGGGACATAAAATAATTAGAAATAATCTTTTAAGTCCATCATTGCCCCACACAGCTGAGGTGCTGATTTTTCCACCAAGGAGTTATCTAAGAGAGGAAACTTTCAGAGCCACCATTGATCTTATGGAGTAATGATAGCAGAGATTCCTCCTACCATTGCTCCTGAAACCTGCTTCACATGGGTTTTTGCTATATGGAGAAGAAATGTCTCATCTAACTTAGGTGGCTTTTCTCCACCATATTAGAGAAGGCATGATACTGCTGGCAGTGGCCAATTCCACCACTTCCTAGACTTGCAGATGGGCCAGATAAATGGGTAAATAATTGCCAGACAGATGTCAATACCCTCCTGATTGGCATTTTGGGGGTCAGAAGGAATTTTCCTCCAGGTCAGATTGGAAGAGACCCTGGAGTTTTTCCACTTTGCTCTGCAGCGTGAGTCACTTGCTGGTTTGAAGTAGAATAAATGGTGGATTCTCTGTAACTTGAAGTCTTTAAATCAAAATCTGAGGACTTCAGTAACTCAGCAAGAGGTTATGAGCCTACTATAGGAGTTGGGTGGGCGAGGTTCTGTGCCTGCAACATGTGAGAAGTCAGACTAGGTGATCATGATGGTCTCTTCTGGTCTTAAAGTCTCCAAGCTCCTCCTTCCTACACATACAGCAGGGTCCACTGGCTTTTCATCCCTCTGGCCTGATAAGTCTTGATCAAGGACACCAATATTGTTTAGATAATTGAAGTTGTAATAAAGAGTACAGAGGAAAATGATACAAAAAACTCCGCTCAAGTTGACACTGATACCCTTTTTTTTGGTAAGGGCATCTAAGATGGTTATCCACTAGGCTGGAGGAGATGGACACGGATATGAAGGGAGAGACCAGCAGCTGACTCTTCAGAAATATGCTGGACATTTGCACTATTAAGAAATGAAAAATATAGCTAAGATATAATACTCAAACAGAAGTTATGGATGGGATGCAGAAATAACTGGTTCTTTGGTCTGTGTTATGCAAGAGGTCAGACTACATGCTCTTAATAGTCCCTTCTGTTTTTTTTTTTAAATGAATCTATGAAAATTGAATGGATAATTTTTACTGTGGCCTGACAAAGTGCTAGGGGTTCATTTGTTTGTGTTTCACCCCACAGTTCAAATAAATTGTTAAGTTGTCAGTTTTCACAAGTCATATGATATTAGGCATTTTAAGTTATTCATAATTTCAAGAAAGATGGGTGTGTCATGTTTTTTGCCATTAGTAAAATGGCTATCATCTCCTATTGTTTTCAATAGGACTGAAGATATAGGCTGCCCTCTGCCAAAATACCTGCCATTTCCTTTATCCTTTGCAGGTGGAAGTAAGGCTACTTCCCCCAACCTATCCTTAGCTAAGATAACTGGCCTATTCATCTTATGTGGCATAGGCAGGAGACAGTGTGCAGATGGGGAAAGAGACAGGTCAAGGAGTGAGACTGGTGAAAGCACAGAGAAGAGGACAAGCGAATATAAAGGGCTCAGGAGGAAGAATAAGTGGGGAAGGAAAATGTGGGAGAAACATGGAATGGGGACAGGAATACCCCACAATCAGGATTCAGTCCAAGACATAGCACAAAGATGGCTCTTGTGGTACTAAAGAGTAATATTCTTGTGGCCATCAGAGGCAAGACCACCACAATTGTAGTGCTGGACCTTTCTGCAGCCTTTGACACAGTGGACCACAAGATACTACTAACATGCCTAAATGAGGTATCTGTAGTAGATAGTCCAACACTACAGTGGTTCTAATTGTTCCTCTATAAGAATAGAGAGTGGTGATGAGTAACTGGTTCTCCCCTCCGAAGGCCCTAGCCTGCAGGGTCTCACAGGGATTCATGCTATCCCCTTTTCTCTTCAAAATCTACATTGAGACCACTAGGAGAGACAGTGAGATACCATGGGATTAGCTGCCAGTAGTGTGCCCATGACACTCCGTTTTAAATCTCAGTCTCAACTGATGCAACTATTGCTGCATCTAAAATGTCACAATGCTACAGGAAATTAGTTCTTGGGTTAAGAGCAGCTAGCTCAAGCTGAACCTACAAAAGACTAAAATGACACTGTCTGGAAAGAGGAAATGCTTTGAAGAAAAAGCCAAGACATTGTCTCTACTTTCTAATGAAGGTATACATTCTCCATTCATCAGAGTGGTGTGAAGTCTTGGGGTCCTGTTTGATTCTTTAATAAGTCTGGATGACCAGGTAGCACCTGTTTCTAAAAATGCCTTTCATTTCCAGCTGGCTTGGAAACTTCCTCCCTTTCCCTGGATGAGGGCCTGGCCATGGTGATCCCAGCATTAGTCACCTGCAGGCTGGATTACTGTAATTTATTGTATCTGAAGCTGAATATGAAGGCAATGCACATGATCCAGCTGGTGCAAAATGTGTCTGCACATCTTCTCTATTGCTCAGGTGATGAGCACATCAGGCCTTTGATCAAGTCCCTCCACTGGCTCTGTAATGGGTTGGCACCCACCTATCACGAGCACCCCTTTGTTTGAGTGTGTGTCTGCACCTCTTTCAGCCTGTGGTGACCCATTCCGCCAGTTTCTCTGGCGATTTCTAGTGACTCAGCCCTCCAGACGAGTCACATGCAGTGCGTATGGAACAGAACTCCCACAGACCCCTTCCGGGGTATGAATCCAACAAAGTCTTTAAGTGCTGCTGGCCTTGGTAAGGGGCTGTGACCCTGTACTTCCTCTCTGAGGGCTCTTTGCCCAGTGTAGTCTGTTCTGGCCCCAGGTCTCCAGCAGGGCCTCTTAACAGTTCAGATCCCCCTT
Organism: Dermochelys coriacea; assembly: GCF_009764565.3. Lineage (NCBI taxonomy): Eukaryota > Metazoa > Chordata > Testudines > Dermochelyidae > Dermochelys > Dermochelys coriacea. Next base: position 113,531,036 of record NC_050068.2, read on the forward strand.
CTGAAGATTTATGACTGTCCAGTTGTAGGCAACTTCCCCAGTGGCTTATTGGGGAGGGGACCCAGCTCCCCCCACTACTCTGGGTCTCAGCCCTTGTGCAACCCTGTTCCTTTAACAAAACTGCTTTATGTTCCCCAGCCATTTCCTCACCCCCCCCCAGCCTTCACCAATGCTTCACTCTTACCTCAGGGCTCTTCTGTGTTCATGCCCAGCTGCCAGCACTGAGCTGTCCTTGGTGCTGCTATCCTTCAGTCTGCTAGGAGCACTGACTTCAGTCCTCATGCTCTAAGCAGCAACTACCTGACTCTAGCGCTGCAGCTCCTTTTATATGGTCCCCCTGGGTCCTGATTGGCTGCTCCCTGCAGCCTCTCTGACTGTTTCCTTGCAGCCACTCTAGGCAGCTTGGAGAATTTCTCTACTGCTCTTTTCCTGGGATGGGTGTGCCAGGACCCTGAGGCCTCCAGCAGGGGGGCCTCTGGGCCTAGTCCACTCCGTCACAGGCTCTCATTCAGCTTCTGATACCAGTTTAAGGCTCTGGTCCTTATTTTCAAAGCAATGGATGGTTCAAGCCACAGCTACATTCAAGACTGAATTTGGATCTATGAATCACTGCAACAGCTGCACTCCTCTGGGGCAACACAGATCACAAAGCCCAGACAAAGTACATGAGATCTGGGGACAAAGTATTCTCTGTCAAGGGATCTGTCCGTGAAACAAATTTCTAGAGGAGATCAGGTGAATCCAGAGTCTACCTGTCTTTAGGAAATGTGGCAAAACCTTCCTTTTCCTCTTTCTATCATACAACACTGACAGCGCCTTCTAGCCAATAAATCCCAAGTCTAAGAAATCAAAGACAAAAACCCTGCCCAAAGCAAAGTTCTTACTTCCAAAAAGGAAGAAGTTCCAAGAATCCATGAAATCCACTAGGGACTTCTTATTGCTACTGATTTTTTGTGAAAGGCACTCAGATACTATGGCTATGGGCAGCAATATAAAACCACTAGACAGACAGATAAGAAACTGGGAAATCAGAGAGTGAAATGGGGGTAGGACAGGACAAGATAGTGAGATGGAGGCAAAAGACTGAGGGGACAAAGAAGAGAAGGTGTGGGCAAGAGATTGTGCCCGGATGGGCTGGGATGATCTGGACGGAGCAAGATAGTGATAGAAAAAAGGAATGGAGAGGCATAGAATTATAACTTCCCCATCTCAGAAGTTGATAGAGGGCTGCTATGAGGGGACGGCTAAATGATAGTGCTGTTTCAGATTGAAATGGTCACAGAAATTCAGGGTAAAAAATAAAGTTAAAAAAACTCAGGAGCCAGAAAAGAACCCCAAACAGTTAAAAATATTGCTTGATATTTAAACCAATGTTTATTTTAGGGGCTCTGACTCAAGTTTTTTACTCCTAGAACTGGCAATCTTGGAACAGTTTGTTCACAAGCGAACAAGTAAAGAACACAGGAAACTCAAGCAGCAATAATTTTCTTTTAGTTTCCCTTGTTCCAATTTACAGTGTAAGGTAATCTGTGACATTACCACAGATCCTGTATAGTCTATTAACAGGGGATCTAATGTTCTCTTGTTTGTGGCAGCCACGTTGGATTTTGTTTGTCCTTCACATGCCTGCACCTGGTGGTTTGTTTCCTGGCCTACACCCCTTTTAGTTACACAGCCTGGATGATAATGCCATTAATCCCTGGGATAAATTAACTAAAAAGTGAGTGAACAAAGAAAAGTTATGAAGTTGTTTAGTGTTTGTTTCTCTTTTTTCACTATTGTGCATCTGAGTAGCCTGGGAACAGAGTAGTGCACCAGGTGTCCTGGAGAGAGGTTAGAAAACCTTACCCACAGCTTTAATCCTGCTTTCAGTTTGTGCACTGAATGAGGGATTTCTTCCCATTACTTTTAATTAAATATATTGATTATCAGTTTTTTAACTTGAGAAAATGTGGTAAGGAATATATCGACATATTTCTGAATACTAGATTTAGTTTTTATTTCTTTAAATCAATATTGGTAGAAATGTTCTAATTAACAATTCTATTAATATATTTTGGACAGATTTCCATTTTATTAAGAAACAGGAAACATTGATATTTTACCATTAAACCTCATTACTCTTTTCTTACAATAAGATGATTGCAGGGATCATGTGGAGGGAGAAAAAGAGTATGCAGTGTAATGGAATGCAGCTAGGTTGCTATAAATACAGCGGAAACCCCTTTCCGGCCCTCACAGCACCTCCTTTTTGACAAGCATGTCATAGAAATGTGGATCAAGGTATAGTTCAATTGTGTTAATAAATATGAACAATAGTAAATTACCACATTTTTAATTAATAGGAAAACAGTTTGCTTTTGCTTTGTTTTAATTTTGTGTTAGATTTAAACATCTCTACAAATAAAGTCATAATAATTAAGAGTCTTGTTAGGGATGTGAAGTAGGGATTAGAAAAAGTGTACTTCTGTTACTATTTATATAGGACCAAATGATGGGGATTCAAGTTGTTATTCTCAAGACAATAACAAGCACTAAAGTTTTATTAAGTCAGATTTTTATGAAATGTTGCCTACATCTAGATGATTGCATGAGCAAGGAAACAACATTTGTCTTAAAATCTGTAGTCAATATGCTGAAGTCTTAAAATCACCTTGCAACACTTTATATTTGTATTACATTAATGCAAACTGTAGTCTCCCTCTGGTAGCCAAAACACCATCTTTTAGTTCCCATGTATGTTAGCAAAAGTTAGCATTAGAATTCAAAGGTTTTTTAATTTAAATCCTGTGGGGTTTATAATATAAATCCTCCCTCCCTCTCTCTCTCTCTCTCAGGCATATGGATAACTACATTTAAATGCCTATCTTTGGGAAATACACAAACTCTGTTGGAGAAACAAAACATAATTTGTAGGCTTAGGCTAAATTTCCAAACTGGGGTTTCTAAAGCCAGGCTCCTAAATCCATTTTTAGCCACCTAAATAAAAGTGATGTGACTGTCACTGAGGTACTGAGTAAACCTAGCTCACTGAGGTCAATGGAAGCTTTAGATGCAACGGGGCAGAAGTACAGTCAACCCTCCCCCATTTTTTAAAATGTTGACAAAAATATTTTATATTTTTTATTAAAATTGTTTCCACACTCATTTTCTAGCCAGCTGTAAGGGCTGCTTTCACACACTCCTCTTCTGAAGCACCTGTACAGGGAAGGCATGATTTGATCTAATTAAAACCACTGAAAATTTGAAATTCACATTCCATTCTTAAACTCCACTGGGCCAAGGTATTACAGTGTATATATTAGCAAAGAACACTCACTGTGTTATCTGCCTAAGGGGAGCATTAATTCTGACCTTCATATTGATGCGGTGAGGCATACTTAATTAATGTTTGGGAGGTGCCTAGAAACTGATGGTAAGTACCATGGAAATGCCTATAAATAAGCAAAATAAATAATACTCAGTAAAATGGTAAGTGTTACAAATGGAGTGATAGGTCTGAGGCCTCTTCCATTCAACAATGCATTTAAGCACATGCTTGAATCCATTCCTGTTCAGTAAATCACTTAAGCATGTACTTTACTTTAAGTCTCATTGACTTCAGCTGCAGAGATGTCCTCATCTTGCACCTTCTCTCTCCTGTACGTTTTCCTGTTGGAGGAGGAGGAGATGGAGCCAACCTTTGTAATAAATCTGTCCAAGCACGGCATGTGTTGGAGACACAGCTACATTAATATATGAAATTGTTACTGTCAGCAAGAATAATCATATGATAAAGTTTAATTGGACTCCTACAAGCTTTTCCAAATACCTTTTGTCAAGAAAATATACCCATGAAATGCTGCGGTGTCAATCCTTCAGTAGCAGGACATGGTTTTATCATTGTTTCCAGAAATTACTCATTACAAATGAAAGGTCAGGTGTACATTAGGCAGGGTAACACATTTCAATTAGTAAATGAGATTTGCTTTAGACCCACAGGGCACAAAATAAACTTTGTAATAAACATTTACAAAATTTGGTGCCCTTTATAAAGTGAAATTATGGAATTTACTTAAAATAGATAAACTTGCCATTAGTGGTTCCCTGGGCTAAAAGGTATGTGACAGAGGGAAAATGTCACCAGTACACATAATGATAGAAGTTATTTACTTTGTACAGCTGAGGATATTAAAAATTAAAGAGTCCAGTTGTCATAAATATAAAGGGAAGGGTAAACACCTTTAAAATCCCTCCTGGCCAGAGGAAAACCCCTTTCACCTGTAAAGGGTTAAGAAGCTAGGATAACCTTGCTGGCACCTGACCATAATGAACAATGAAGAGACAAGATACTTTCAAAGCTGGGGAGGGAGAAACAAAGGCTCACGCTGTCTGTGTGATAGTTTTGCCGGGAACAGAAAAGGAATGGAGTCTTAGAATTTAGTAAGTAATCTAGCTAGATAAGTGTTAGATTCTGTTTTGTTTAAATGGCTGATAAAATAAGCTGTGCTGAATGGAATGTATATTCCTGTTTTTGTGTCTTTTTGTAACTTAAGGTTTTGCCTAGAGGGATTCTCTATGTTTTGAATCTGACTACTCTGTAAGGTATTTACCATCCTGATTTTACAGAGGTGATTCTTTTACTTTTTTTCTTCAATTAAAATTCTTCTTTTAAGAACCTGATTGCTTTTTCATTGTTCTTAAGATCCAAGGGTTTGGGTCTGTGTTCACCTATGCAAATTGGTGAGATTTTTATCAAGCCTTCCCCAGGAAAGGGGGTGTAGGGTTTGGGGAGGATTTTGGGGGGAAAGACATTTCCAAGCGGGCTCTTTCCCTGTTATATATTTGTTAGACAATTGGTGGTGGCAGCAATAAAGTCCAAGGGCAAAAGGTAAAATAGTTTGTACCTTGGGGAAGTTTTAACTTAAGCTGGTAAAAATAAGCTTAGGGGTTTTCATGCAGGTCCCCACATCTGTACTCTAGAGTTCAGAGTGGGGAAAGAACCTTGACACCAGTAGTTAGACATTCAGAGGTTATCTGCAACTAAAAAATTACAGAATATTGAATATACAGGTGGGTTCATACAGAGTTTCATCAATATAAGAGGGAATCCACATCGTTCAGTGAAAAATAAGATTGAGCCTTAAGTTCAGGGCAAAAATTCCATTGACATTAATGGGAACAGGATCAGGCCCTAACTGGATATCTTGGAGGGATGGTATAACTAGAATTGCAGATTTATACTGCAAGGGAGAGGCAGTACTTATGAAGTCACAATGAAGGGTTTTCTGTTACAAACTACCCTCTGAAATGCTCAGTAATGAGCCTTTTAACCCCAGTTTATAGCTAAAGGATGATGTGTACATGGTCCCCCTCACCCATGTACTTTTCTATACACAGCTTCATAAAAATAATGGAACAACTTTTTTTTTAGAAGGCTCTAGAAACAATATTGTTATGGAAGGTCAGCTTCAGCCAGAAATTTAATGAATGGCTTGTAAGAAACAATATTAAATAGCAACATGAACTCAGCTTTCCAAGAAGGGATGGTTTGCTGTGAACTTGCTTTTCATAATCTTTATTTCAAGCAGTGTCACTTGCTTAACACCAGGCACCATGTGCTGATACTGAAAATGTTGTTGGCCTTTTGTGTGTCAAAATATTGTTCATGCTGAAGACTGACAAGGTGGGCAAGTAATAACAGGGAATGAAGATAAATTGATCCTGGACTCTGACATGTACTAACTATGGCCCCAGTCTTCCACAGGGCCACAAAGTCCTCCAAAGCTCCCTGCAGACCCTCACACCTGGATACAGTGCCAGTAATCTCTTTGGTACTCTATACAAGGTCTGTGCATATGGATCTCTTGCAGCCAGCATCGTCTCCTGCTTCTCATTAGCCGAGGTCTCATTGCCACCATTCTTTTTTGTTCATGTGGGCCCTGATTCTACACTGCATCCACGCTGTGCTTGGAGGGAGTGGAGAGTAGCTGCCGCAGGGAGTCAGTTGTTTCCTGGCCACCCAGCCTTGATTCTTGGCCACCCAGCCAAGCAGAAGACATACGCTAACTTCCCTCACTGGTATAAGGTCCATTAGGGACTTCTCACCGGGCGTGGGTTCTCTCGCCTTCTTCCCTGCAGAAACTGCATGGACTTCAGAGGTTGTGCCTTCACCAAGCCCTTTTATTTTAAGTTCCCTCCTCCATATCCACAACAATCCCCTTGCAACAGTCTATTTATAGCACCTCAATGCCTTTTAGCTCTCTCCCCAGGACCTAAGAGGAACGGAGGGCTCCCTCTCTTCAGGCCACTGTGTAATGAAGCTCAACAAGCCCTAGTCCTCTTTCTCCCTTGGGGCTTCCTTCCTGCCTCTTTGTCAGCCTTGGGCTGATGGGCTCATCATCCTCTTATTCCATTCGTCCATCCAACCTGATTGTCAATTACCCCCATTAGTTTTCTCAAGGGGAACCAATTAACATCTGAGTGATCAGAATGCGGGCTCACCTGTTCACCCCCTGCGCTTTGTCACAGGACATCACACCACTGCATAATCAGATGCAGTGAAGTTCTGCTCCTCCACACACCCTCACACATAAGGTCTACCACCTAAATACTCCCGCCACACTGTCTCCTTCTCACTGCCCCCCTGTCCCACCCCAATGCTGTATGGGGACATGTGATACAGGAGATTTTCCCCATGCAAGGGGGAATCTCCACTAGCTATCTCCAGCCTTTCCAGGTCACTTTGCACTGTTTTTGAATGGACTTAGCAGACCAGAGAAACTGGCACATAACCTTTAGAATATATGCTTTCCCTCCCACCCCCATAAAATATTATGTACATTTGTGTTACCACTAGTAATGGAGGTACCTCCTACAGAGACACAGTAGGTAGATCTCGCTAATGCATGAGGTTATATGTCATGCCACTAAGAGACCATAGTGTGGGGGCCAGGATGTATGCACAAGCCTCCAGCCAGATAGTTTATGGTTCCCACCAGCAAGTGCTGGCTGAGCACATACAATACTCCCACTGTGAGCAGCGATAAACAATATTGTTGTCATGGTTGCCGTAGCCCTCCATGGCAACGTGTCCTACAAATGCCAGGCCTGTACCACTTCCTATCCCCCTCCTGGCTATCTCAGGTAAAGGCAAGATTTTGAAATTAAAATCCATTGTGAATAATGTAAAATATTCCCTTCTCCTTATTGAGTTATACCAGTATAAAAGAATAGGCCTCAGATCTGAGTGCATGATTTTAATTCTTTTTCTAAAAAGAGTAAGAATTATTTCTATGTCATATGGCTTCATCCACTGATTCATAGCTAAGAGCATTCATGGTGAGCTTCATGCCACATTCATCATGGTTTGTTTTAGCAACCATTTTAAGTTCTTACAAAGCAGTGTTTCATTTGGGTCAAGCATCTGTGTTGTGAAAAAAGAAAAGGAGTACTTGTGGCACCTTAGAGACTAACAAATTTATTTGAGCATAAGCTTTCGTGAGCTACAGCTCACTTCATCGGATGCATTTGGTGGAAAATACAGTGGGGAGATTTATATACACACATAGAGAACATGAAAAATACGTTTTATCATACGCACTGTAAGGAAAGTGATCACTTAAGATGAGCTATTACACCCCCCACAGTTCCTCAGACGTTCTTGTTAACTGCTGGAAATGGCCCACCTTGATTATCACCACAAAAGGTTTTCCTCCTTCCCTCCCTCCTTCCTGCTGGTAATAGCTCATCTTAAGTGATCACTCTCCTTACAGTGTGTATGATAAAACCCATTGTTTCATGTTCTCTGTGTGTGTATATAAATCTCCCCACTGTATTTTCCACCGAATGCATCCGATGAAGTGAGCTGTAGCTCACGAAAACTTATGCTCAAATAAATTTGTTAGTCTCTAAGGTGCCACAAGTACTCCTTTTCTTTTTTGCAAATACAGACTAACACGGCTGCTACTCTGACATCTGTGTTGTGTATGCTTGGCTACTTGTGACTGTTTCTACATATTTTAGATTAAATGACCTGGGTTATCCAACAGGCTAATTGCATACTAAAGTCAAGGTATCCCCTCTTAATGGGGTTTGGGTACTGACAGTTTATATCTGTCCTCTTTCCACTGACTTTTGTACTGTGGCCCAGATTCTCTAGAGCAGTGGTCCACAAACTTTTTATGCCATGCCCCCCTTACCTATAAAGTAATATGTCCGTGCCCCTGTGGAGGCCAGGAGTGGGACTGAGGCCAGGACTGGATCTGTGGCTGGGGCTGCAGCCAGGAGCAGAGCTTTGGCTGGGGCCAAGAGCTGCAGCCAGAAGCGGGGCTGGGCCTGAAAGCAGGAGTGGGAGTGGGACCCGGAGCTGGGCTGTAGTCGGGGGCTGAGGCTTGGGCCAGGCTGCAGTTGGGACTGGGAATTAAAGATGGGGCTTGGGCTGGGGTTGGGGCTAGAGTGGAGCTGGGGGAAGAGAGACCTGGGAAGGGAGCTCCACCGTGCCCTCCCCACCCAAACATTTCTCCCCGCAGTTTGGGGACCACAACTCTCGAGCGTAAGAGCCATATTGAGCTGTGCTGGCGGAGCAACACAGGCTGAAAACAGAGGTCACTGGTGTATCACCTCAGTGTAAGGGATCTTCTGGTGGCATAAAACTGCTTTAACAGCTCTTGTACTACCCCTTCCTGCAGCTGGAATAGCTGCTGTGGTTGAGAAAAAGGGGCTTCCTTGTGCCTTGGTGATTCCCTGGAGCCATTGGCAATCAGAGCAAAATTTGATCAGCCCCTAAGGTAAGCTAACTTATTCTGAGAACAGAGCAAGATCAGGGGAGTGGAAAGGTACCTTAAACCTATTTTGACACCTCCTTCTTGAGTTGCACTGCTCACTCCTCAGCAGCAGCAGAAGACTGGAGTTGGAGAGCTTAATTCTTGACTTTTCTGGTACTCTAGACTAGAGAGATCAAATTCTGTCCTGTGCCACCTTAGCCACTAAAGAAACATCTTGACCTTTCATCTGGAACAGTGAAGTGAAGTTTTGTTAAAGTGACACATCTGTTGTTCAAGCTGGGACACCACTCGGTGAAGGCTCCAGTCCTCAATAAAAAAGACATTTGCTTAGCCAACCAAAGAATAAAGTCTTGTTTTCTTTTTACAACATCTGTTTGGAGCTGTGAAATCCCTGATGATATCAAGAATCAAATAGCAACTTCAGAAATTTCCAGCCAACATAGAATGTGTGATCAGAGGTCAAATTCTACTTATCCCTCTGAAATCACATTTTGATTCTGTTCCTGCTGGGAAAAGAGACATGAGAAACCTTATGTGAATATTAATTTTTTTAAAAATAACTACCCAGGTGCTACACATTGGTAGAGATTCAGGAATGTATGTTCTTTGTGGGGGAGGGGTTTGGAGAACAATACGTTTGTCACAATCCATGTTAGGTAACAGAAGGACCTATTTGAGCACTAAAGAAACACTTCCTAATGGGGTTAATAAAGGTTGATCTTTTGGCAGCAACTCTTTATGTATATCATAAAAAAATACATTGCTATGAGGGCTGTAAAGATGTTAGGAGGTTTTCTTGCAAGTATACCAATTCATTTATCACCACCACCTTTTTCAGGAACTTTCATTAAAGCCATGGAGTTCAGTTTCCTCCCTAGAGAACATGAGTGGTATTTCCTCAGACCTGGCTATTTTGCCAGCAGAGGGCAGTTTTAACTTACAGCCATGGTTCCACAGTACATCCTCCAAGTACCTAGCTACACCTGCTTCTGTCTGGCCCTGACCACTTCCTGGGCTGCACTAGTCAACCTGGGGCCTTGGCAGCATCATGGGCACCTTGCACGATTACGAGGGCCCCACCCAGCCAGTCTTTCTACCAGGAGTGGAAATTTGTGTGTGTGTGTGTGTGAATAGAGTCTGTAATCTGTGTGTCCATCAAAAATATATTCTAAACCAGTCCCGTACATCCATTTGTAGTTTGACATCTCAAGGGTAGTAATTGGTACAGGTCTGCCCATATTTGTAGGAAAATCAGGGTCCTGCTTCTGATGTATGGAAAAATGAAGATTTTTTTAAAAATTCAAGAAAATATTCCCCTTTTCTCAACCAGCTCTAGTCAGACTATGGTGGGCCTGATTCTCATCTCCCCCAGGTGAGAATTCAGGAATAATGCCATTCAAGGCAGTAGAACGATATCAATATAAAACTAGTATTGGGCCCACAAAGTCTGCTGATGTCTCAATTTTCAATGCATCTATTAGTTTGTTTCCTTCAGGCACTGAAATAAAAGCAGTTAGTAGTTTGTGTTTTTATTTCCCAGAGAACTAGCATAATTTTTAAACGGCACAATCTGTGTTTCAGCATTACCTGGCAGACTCAAGATTGTGCTATTGGTTGTGAGAAGTTGTAAACATTAAGACCTTAGTGGTCCCAGAAAGTTGATCTAATGTATTGGAACATGGATGTTAGGGTTAATGTTTCTGTTATCTTTTCCCCTAAGATACAACAACAGGAGAAACTAATGCCAAGGTGTCAAAGAAAATATGTATGTGGCAGGCTGAACAGCCTCTAGAGTGCTTAAATCACCCAATGCGTAGCTGTAGCTTCCTTGTCCCTGAAGGACTGTTTTACTGTTGGAAGATAATAGAGAGAGCTATTCTGAACAATCATTTTGGATGGGTCAAGCCTGACAGATCTCTCTCACATTAGGGTACTACTACTGTAGGGGACTGCGGAAGACTTTGTTATGGCCTAGCTAGGGAATTTCCGCCTTCGCGAGCCGAGAGCTTACTGTAGGACATAGATAGTTACTGAAGGACACAGGAAAGCAGCTGGGACCGGTCCCCCCCTTTGGGAAGTACCTAATTCTATATTCATGAGCTGTTTTTGTGTAGTGCTTATTAATGCTGATTGTCTGCCCCTCTCTTGGACTCCGTCCCAGGCAGAGCTCCGGTGTGCTGGATTCCCCGCCTCTGTGACTGCAACGCTCAGAGTCCCCATTGCGGGTGGGTCACTAGCCTTCAGTAAAGCCAATAACTCTCAGCTGTGTGTAAGCCTTGTTTTTTTTTCCAGAGTACACCTGCCAGGCCTGTGGTGCTTCGAGCACCTTGGCCCAGAACATTGGGCGCAGCGAGCAGGGTACTCTGAGAAGCGATGCCGCTTTGGCCGAAGGTAGGGGAAGTGGGGAAGCCGTCACTGTCCCTTCAGCGCATACCAGGATGGCCCCCGATGGAGCGCTGGGGGCCAGTAGCACGGATCATGGCCGGGTGGGCTTCCCCGGCGGATTGGCCAGAGTTTCAACAGGCTGCGGGGGTCACGCCCGGGCAGCTGGTAGAGGGGTTACAACAGTTACAAGCGGACCGGCGCTCTGGGGCGGAGCGGCGGGCAATGGGGGAGCTAGGGTGGCTTCTGCTGACTGCCGTCCAGGCCCAGGATGAGGAGGTGCTCCGCTTACAGCGGGCACTGGAAGGAAAGACTCAGGAATGCACGGCGCAGGGGGAGGCTCGTGCCGTGGCTCAAGAAGTTGTCACCTCCCAGGCAGAGCGTGCCCAGGAGCTGACACGATGCTGCGAAGTGTTGGTTGCCTGGGTAGCGAATAAAAGGCACCTCAGCCACGGTCGGCAGCTGGTAACCACCGCCCATGTGCGTGTGGTGACTGCTGCCCCCACCTGGGACCCCGAGACTTGGAATGGGAATATTTGGGTCTCCTCATCTTCGGACGAGGGGGAGGAGGAGTCCCCTGCCGTGGCTCTGGCGTGTCCAGTCTGGGAGTTGCAGGTGCAAGGAGGCACTCTACAACCAGAAGTTGTCCACACGTTTAAAACAAGTGAGTTGCAGGAAATTGTGAAGACGTTCCGACAGGAGTCTGGGGAGAGTGTCCTGCAGTGGCTCTTTTCAGAGTAGCAGCCATGTTAGTCTGTAGTCGCAAAAAGAAAAGGAGGACTTGTGGCACCTTAGAGACTAACAAATTTATTGGAGCATAAGCTTTCACGAGCTACAGCTCATTTCATCGGATGCATTTGGTGGAAAATACAGTGGGGAGATTTATATGCACACACAGAGAACATGAAACAATGGGTTTTATCATACACACTGTAAGGAGAGTGATCACTTAAGATGAGCCATCACCAGCAGCGGGGGAGGGGGGGGAAAAGAAAGAAAACCTTTCATGGTGACAAGCAAGGTAGGCCATTTCCAGCAGTTAACAAGAACATCTGAGGAACAGTGGGGGGTGGGATGATGGGGGAGAAATAGTTTTACTTTGTGTAATGACTCATCCATTCCCAGTCTCTATTCAAGCCTAAGTTAATTGTATCCAGTTTGCAAATTAATTCCAATTCAGCAGTCTCTCATTGGAGTCTGTTTTTGAAGTTTTTTTGTTGAAGGATAGCCACTTTTAGGTCTGTAATCGAGTGACCGGAGAGATTGAAGTGTTCTCCAACTGGTTTTTGAATGTTATAATTCTTGACGTCTGATTTGTGTCCATTTATTCTTTTACGTAGAGACTGTCCAGTTTGACCAATGTACATGGGCAGAGGGGCATTGCTAGCACATGATGGCATATATCACATTGGTAGATGCGCAGGTGAACGAGCCTCTGATAGTGTGGCTGATGTGATTAGGCCCTATGATGGTGTCCCCTGAACAGATATGTGGACAGAGTTGGCAACGGGCTTTGTTGCAAGGATAGGTTCCTGGGTTAGTGGTTCTGTTGTGTGGTGTGTGGTTGCTGGTGAGTATTTGCTTCAGGTTGGAGAACACTTCAATCTCTCCGGTCACTCGATTACAGACCTGAGGGTGGCTATCCTTCAAAAAAAAAAAAAAAAAAAAAAAAAAAAAAAAAAACACTTCAAAAGACTTCAGACTCCCATCCCACCCCCCACTGTTCCTCAGATGTTCTTGTTAACTGCTGGAAATAGCCACCTTGCTTGTCACCATGAAAGGTTTTCCTCCTTCCCCACCCCGCTGCTGGTAATAGCTCATCTTAAGTGATCACTCTCCTTACAGTGTGTATGATAAAACCCATTGTTTCATGTTCTCTGTGTGTGTGTGTATATAAATCTCCCCACTGTATTTTCCACCAAATGCATCCGATGAAGTGATCTGTAGCTCACAAAAGCTTATGCTCAAATAAATTTGTTAGTCTCTAAGGTGCCACAAGTACTCCTTTTCTTTTCACCCTGGATAGATTTGTCTACATTCATCAAAAATACTTTTGTATGCATTGACTATAGGACCTGTCAAAAGCTCTGAAAGTCTGACAGATCTTTTTGAGCAGAGTATTTTTTTTTTGACAGAACAGTTTGGTTTCTCAGTTCTGCATCCCTGCTTCACTAAGCAAGGGATCCTGTTATGTGTGGCTTAGCTCATTTTGAAGTCTCCAGTGGTCATAACCCATAAAACGGAGTGACAAAGAGCCATCAATCAACACAAGATGAGGCTTGGTTCAAGATTTGAATGCTTGAGTCTCTCCGTGGGTATGACATCCACAATGCAATTTATGGAATATCAATAATTTTTATACTGTTGACAATAGATGTCTGAGATCAAGTTCACAAAGAGGTTTTGCTGATGTCCAGCAGGTCCTAAATGTTTAACTAATGAATGCCCTATTTGACTGCATAGTTTCTTCAAGCATGGCATTTTATCTGAGAAGATGACCCTAAACATTTTGGGGTCATACTTTCATGTTATATGTTATTTAATCAACAAGTCATGCCCATTAATGGGGTTTAGTTGCAGAAATTCAGCCTTTTAGAACAGTGGCTCTCAACCTTTCCAGACTACTGTACCCCTTTCAGGAGTCTGGTTTGTCTTACGTACTCCCAAGTTTTACCTCATTTAAAGACTACTTGCTTACAAAATCAAACAAAAATACAAAAGCATCACAGTGCATTATTAGTGATAAATTGTTGACTCTCATTTTTACCATACAATTATAAAATAAATCAATTGGAATATAAATACTGTACTTACATTTCAGTGCGTAGTATATAAAGCAGTATAAACAAGTCGTATGAAATTTTAGTTTGTACTGACTTCGCCAGTGCATTTTATGTAGCCTGTTATAAAACTAGACAAATATCTAGATGAGTTAATGTACCCCCTGGAAGACTTCTGTGTATTTCCAGGGGTACGTGTAACCCTGGTTGAGAACCACGGTTTTATCAGATTATTTTTCCCCCAGAGTAGCTCATTTTCTGTTTAAAATGAATGTTTGTCTTCTTTCTTTTTTAATGCTAGTTAACAGTTAACGGGTAAACACTGTCATGGACACGATTCCTAAAATCCAACAAATTAAAACTTTGATATAGTCTGCTGGAAATGTATCAATGGGTATTTCAAGGTTTTCATTGGGAAGCTAAAAAGAAAAGAAAAGAACCACTGTTAATGAAAGACCTATAAGATTTTGCTCAGTTGCTATTGTCTCAGCAGAGGGCACACAAGTGAACTAATAGAAAACTGCACCCATCCCACTCTGTTCCACAACAGAAAAATGAAAAGGGTAAGAACAAATTCCCAGTCCTAAGTATAGGTCTGGAGTTTGCCATCTTGCTGCCACATATTATTCAAGCAGATTGGAAAGTGATTACAGTCCCTTCCGTTGGGATGTAAGTTTAGTATAATGACAAATTATATCAATTTTCAATAAGATGTCTGCCTCCAGCACTGTGCTTAGAAACACCAACTGCAACTTAAAAAAAAAAAGTAATTTCGCATTTTATTTGGGGTGAAATTTCCCTTTGAAATTTCATAGTGCTGGGAAGAAGAAAATGGGTGCAGTTTTCTTCTAACAAATCTAGTTTTTATAATCAAGCTGGCACCACTGATGCTTCTAGACAAAAAAAAGAAAAAAAGAAAACAAAACATGGCCATGCTAAGTTTAATACACTGGGTGGGGAAATCAATGTCTGATCAATGAAAAGGGACCAAAAATTTTTGAGGAACCTTGTTTTCACAATTTTGGTCATTATTCAGTAAAGCAGTTAAGCATATGCTTAAATTTAAGCATGTGTTAAAGTCTTATTTATTTTAAGTCAGATTGATTTCAAAGAGTCATCAGCATGTGATTGAAGTTAAACATTTGCTTAAAATGCTTTGCTGTGCTGGGGCCAAAATTATGTAAATAAAGTTCCCTTTTTCCAAAGGAAAAATCCATTTTCTTCCTTTCACTAGTATTCTCCTGTCTGAGTTTTCACTTAGGCAGATTCATGCATGCAACTTTTGTTGCAAGCAGCTTTCCTGGAATGGCCATTAAAGAAACTTTTACAAGCACAAAGACAGTTCTGTATAACCATAGCTGCTCTATTAGCTCACCTGTTAGCACTTGGGTAACTTTTTGGAACTGAAGGTTCCCTTAATTTGGAGCAGTATTTTTTGGTCTACCCATAGGTAGAAAGTGCAGCTGAATCTGGGCTGTTGTTGTAGTGAAGGAGGCTGTTGTCTGTAGCACCCCTGCTTCATTTGTTGCAATTGTTAGAAGGCATGTGGTGAATAGGTAGATGACTAGAGGAAGGGAAAAGATGGCCTCTTGGTTAAGGCAGTTTATAGATTTTAAGGCCAAAAGAGGCTATTAGGTCATCAAGTCTGACCTCCTCTTTAACACAGACCAAAGAATTTCACCCATTTACCCCTGTATTGAGCCCAATAACTTGTGTTAGGTTAAAGCACATCTTCCAGAACGCCAACCAGCCTGGGTTGGAAGACATCGAGAGATGGAGTATCCACCACTTCCCTTGCTAGTTTGTTCCAATTGTTAATTGTCACTTTGTTAACATTTGTGCCTTATTTTTAAATACGAACTTGCACGGTTTTAACTCCCAGCCACTGGTTCTTGTTATACCTCTTTCCACAATATGAAAGACCACTTAGGACGGAAGAATCCCATGCACTGCTAGTGTCTGGGGACCAACTGGCTAAGTGGCAGTTCTGCAGAAAAGGACCTGGGGATTATAGTGGGTGAGAAGCTGGACATGAGTCAACAGTGTGCCCTTGTTGCCAAGAAGGCTAATGGCATATTGGTCTGCATTAGTAGGAGCATTGCCAGCAGATTGAGGAAGTGATTATTCCCCTCTATTTGGCACTGGTGAGCAACTAGTTTTGGGCCCCCACTACAGAAAGGATGTGGACAAATTGGAACTGGGCTTTAGTCTGCAGAAGAGAAGAGTGAGGGAGGGGGATTTGATAGCAGCCTTTAACTACCTGAAGGGGGGTTCCAAAGAGGATAGAGCTAGGCTATTCTCAGTAGTGGCAGATGATAGAACAAGGAGCAATGGTCTCAAGTTGCAGTGTGGGAGGTCTAGGTTGGATATTAGGAAAAACTATTTCACTAGAAGGGTGGCGAAGCACTGAAATGGGTTACCTAGGGAGGTGGTGGAATCTCCATCCTTAGAGGTTTTTAAGGCCCAGCTTGACAAAGCCCTGGCTGGGATGATTTAGTTGGGGTTGGTCCTGCTTTGGGCAGGGGGTTAGACTAGATGACCTCCTGAGGTCTCTTCCAACCCTAATCTTCTATGATTCTATAAAGAGCCCTTTAGTACCTGGTATTTTCTCCTTGCGAAGGTACTTGTACACTGTAATCAAGTCACCTTTCAATCTTCTTTTTGATAAGCTTGTTAAGTTGAATGCTATCCTGGAGGATTGGATTCTATCCTTGCTTCTGCCACAGAGTACAACATGATGCCAGGAAAGTCACTTAGGGCAGGTCTACACTCAAAGGGTGCGTGAAAAATCCGACCCACCCGAGTGATGTAGTTAAACCAATCTAACCCATGGTGTAGACAGCACTAGGTCAACAGAAGACTTCTTCTATCAACCTAGCTACTACCTTGCTGGGAGGTAGATTAACTACGCCAATGGGAGAACTCTTCCCGCTGCTGTAGTGAGTGTCTATGCTGAAGTACTACAGTGGCATAGGCGCTGACTCCATGGGTGCTCTGCACCCACCAGCAACCAAGCTCCCGCTGCCTCCACCCCTTCCTCGCCTCCTTCTCTCCCCCCACAGCATGCCGCATCCTCGCTCCTCCCCATGCCTCCCTGTGCTTCCTTCCTGCTGGCCGCCTAACAGCTGTTTGGCAGCACTTAGAACTTTGCAGGAGGGAGGAGGAGGAGTGGGGATGCAGCGCGCTCAGGGGAGAAGGCGGAGCAGGGGTGGGAACTTGGGGGAAGAGGGTGGAATGGGGGCAGGAAGTGGGCGGGGTGGGGCAGGGACTTTTGGGAATGGGTGGAATGGGGGCGGGACGAGGGTGGTGCAGGGGCAGGAAGAGGTGGGGCAGCGATGGGGCCAGGGGTACAGCGGGGTGTGTGTCGAGCACTCACCGGGCAGAGGGGAAGTCGGCACCTACGTACAGTGGCACAGCTGTACTGCTGCAGCTGTGCTGCTGTAGCATTTCAAGTGTAGACAATCCCTTAGGCCTTATCTACATTTCAGGTTTTGCTGCTTTAAGTATGCTGTCATAGTTAAAGTGGCCAAACCTCCCAAACATTGACCGGGTTATACTAGTCTAAGTGCTTTTTCACTGATATAACTATGTCTACACTACTGCTTTTACTAGCATAGCTGTGTAGGGAATAAAATCACATCCCTAACTAACAAAACTATGTGGGTAAAATTTACATATAGATCAATCTTTTAGACAAACTGTTCACCATCAACCGCTAATTGTGTGTACCTCATTTTTGGGGATCAGATTTGAAGACATGCTGAGCATTCACTATTGTAGCTGAAGTTGCCTGGAGTTGTCCTTTGAACAAATAAAGATACTCATCATTAAGAGAAAAAAAAATCAGGCCTTAGGTGTCTCAAATTGTACATCCAGAATTAGTGGATACATTTGATAATTCTAGCTTTAATCTTTCTGTGCCTCAGTTTTTCAGCTGTAAAATAGGGATAATGCTAGCTATTTGCACATGGGTATTGTGAAGATAAATCCCTTAAGGTTTACAAAGCTCCCAGTTTCTATGGTGAGAGCACCACAGGCATATTCAGAAAGATATTAGTCATTTTGTATGCTGTGCAGGATTTGGATGATGTGTATTAAATAGGACTGGGTCCATCCACTGAACAAAGAAATATTGAATTACTCATCCATTCTGTGGAAAAGATCCTATGTGCTCATGTAATTGAAGTCTGTTTAATAATACATATGCACAAATGGGCTGAATTAAGTTTATACAGGCAACCTCAATTCTAGCATTTCATAACTTTGGAGGGCTTGACTTTGCAACCGTAATATTATTTTAACTTTGTTTTATTGGATGTATTATCTACTTATACTGTGTAACGGAGAGATTATTATTTTATTTAAAAAGGATCAGGACTGGATCCCTTGTTGAGGTTACAAGGATTAATTCTGTAACAAACGGTGCTGAATATTACTTTGCCAAATAGCCGAAAATTTATAATTTTCATTTTCTAAAATTCACAATTCAGACAATGAAATGATTTTACTATATAAAGTTCCCCTGTGTAAGGGCCTTAAGCTTGGTTTGGATATAAAACTCAAAGACTTATATGGGTTCTGCACATACAAATCTGAACCTAAAATATGATCCTGAGCATCTTGGATAAATAAGAAACAGACATATTTTAGCCAAATTTCTAAGAATGTAGTTTTATCTTATGTTTTCATGCACACCAAGGCATCAGAGAAACAGGAGTATTTCCATCTACTTCACTGAAACTACTCAGTTCCTTAAAATTAAGTATATGCTTAAGTGCTTTGCTGGATTGAGGTCTAAGTAAGTGAATTGGGAAGTATTAATTAAAATACTGCAATTCCCTTCTCTCAATGCTGTCCCACACACCACCCCCAAAAACCGAAATACTATGTTGAATAATTCTGACTGTAAGCAAACAAATATACATTTCACATATCTTTACATTTCATTCAAAAGCTATTTATAAACACTCTGGTCTCCATCAATCACTTCTGTAGTTCTGAAATTGTATCCCAGTGTCTAACTATGCAGTTAAGCTAACAAGAATCAAAAACACTGAACAGAGTGGGACTGAAATCGTAACTCCTCTGTTATGTTATGCAGGCTTTGCAAAGTCAGAACCAGTAGATGGCACTATTTTGAATAATTGCTCCATAGCTTTGAGGGAACTCAATTGGAGAACTTCTTTGGCAGGTTGGTGTAAATTCTCTGGTGTTCTTTTACTTTAACACTTGAAACCAGATGCCTAGCTGGTGTAAATCAGCTTCACTCTGCAGATGCTAATGGAATTGACCTTTAATGTCACAGAAAAATCCAAATATTACATGCCTTCAACCTTTCTGACCCTCACAATAGAATGTGATTGCATTCGCCTTTATTAAATATGAATGAGCCTTGGAGTTTTCACCATGTTTTGTTAAAGTAATCAAGAATTTGTTGTTACCAAGGAAAAATAATTGGTACCCTGTTGTGTGATTGTACATGTAATTTTCCATCTGCTGCTTTTACTCTGTTGCTCCACTTCATAGCAGCCCTCCCCACAGTATGATTGTGGGAAAATTGAGGGAACTGCTCAGTTAAAATGTCACAGAAAAATCTGCTGCTAGGGATAAGAAGTATCCTTTCCTGGTATCTTGTGAGGTACTTGGGAGAGAGACAAGCATAACAATGTGTCCCTGTTAGGCACAGACTACTGGAACTCTGCTAATAGAGGCATTTACCCCATATGTGTGCTTGTGTGTGTTCACTGATTTTCTTCTATGGTACACTACAGAAACTGGAGCCATCTCCATGAATGATCCTAACCCACACTGGGCATGACTGTGAGAGCAGAGCACCTGCAATTTCCACTGATTTCAGTGGGAGTTCTAGGTGCTCAGCACCTCTCAAGATCCAGGCTGTACTGAATATATGGGGTTGCGCAAATATGCCTGTTTATTGGGTAGCAACAAAATAGTGTCATGTAGTCTTCCCTCTTTTTGATGAACAAGGATGCAGGATTCTTTTGATCATTTGTTGCAACAGGTGCTGGAGCACTGTTGACTCTCTCCCCAAATTTAGGGAAGGTGAAAGTAGTATTCTGGGCCTGCTAGGACATCCCCGGGAATCAGGTCAGCAAGGGAAAGGAACAAGAAAATAAAGACTTGGAATATAGATGGGTGAGACAGAGAGAGAATGGGGGACAGGGAAATACAATACATGACAAAAGAGTAGCATGTTCTAATGGTTAATTACCATTGCTGTTTCCAAAGAAAATTGCACCTTATTTCTAGCCTGAATGTGTCTAGCTTCAGCTTCTAGTATTAATATTCACATAATATATTTAACTTAACTGTGTCACAGTACATTTATTAGCAATGACATCTCTGAAGGCAATACAGAATTCTACTCTATTACTCCTGTGATAATTGGTGGCAACAACAGAGCACACACTGCATGCTGTGTAAGAAGTAAAGGTGGGAGTATGCATGTAGCCATTCACAGCAGTACAGGAGCAGGAAAACAAACACCTTGTGCATGGGAACAGGAAATAGAACCAGGAACAGGCAGGGGAGATGCAAACACTTGAAAATCATTATATTATTATTAATTATGCTACAGTAGTGCCTAAGGGTCACCCAAGAATGGGGCCCTGTTGTGCTAAGCACTGTGCAAACACAGAATAATAGATGGTCCCTGCCCCAAAGAACTTGCAACCTCAATAGACCCAGATAGGCACAAGTGGGGAAATGGGTATAACACACAAGTACAGTGAACAATGGGATGCAGTCATGTTAGTTTCATGATTTTTTTGTGTGGTGGGTTTACTTAGAAGGGGGATCAGCTAAATGTGGTTTTACATATGGTGTGTGGTGCAAGCTTGTGGCCCAAATTTGGGGTGGCAAATCTACTTTCATGGGCTTTAGTAGAGAAAGTTTAGCAAATGGAGTTCCCAGGTTCCTTCTTTCCCAATTGCTAGCACACGTTCTAACTACTTAGTGCCCTAATTCAGCACTCTTCTCAGTCAAAACTCCCACTTACACTACTTACAATAGGCGTTTTACCTGAATACAGAGTGCTGAATGGGAACCTCATAGAATTACCACACCTTCTGGCTCTCTACATTGTGTGTTGTTAAAATCAAATAGCAAGGAACCAGAAAATACTGCTATATCTTTCTGTGATAAGTAGTTTCAGGTCAATTTTTTTTATGTGTAATGCATTGCTTAAAATACAAACACCCTTTGTTTGTGCTGTTAATGTCTGCACCACTGAATGCTTTCAAGGATCCTGGCTACTGTAAAGGATGGCTTAGAAATCTAGTGTAAAAAGGCAGCCAATGCCACTGGGGAATAGAGTACTCTACAAATGACTTGTGGCTTCCATTTACCAGGTTCACAATGTAATGCTCTTTTCACAATGTATATAATTCAGGGTTGAACTTTATGAAACTTAAAAGGATAAAACATTTTTTCAATCCTTTTTAGTTATAGTTTGTAACTTAATTACATGTGGGTATATTTTCGAGAATATTTTGCTTAAAAATTAAAAAACAGAGGCATTTCTTGATATCTTGATTCTCATTCTTCTTCCCACACATGAATGTTATAACATTATAAAGTATGTGGGCATGTTATTTCTTCCAATCCTTACATGAAGACGGTAGTATATGTAAAGCTGCCCCTACACTGTATCTCCAGAGTCCAAGAGCTGCAGAACACTCACCTCCCTTCTTTGTTTTCCCTGTTCCTTGTCCTTTGGAGAATTGACCTCAGTGACAGATGAAACCATAAAGATTTGTCTAGACTAGATTCTGGGGTCCTGTTTAATTGATTGCCAATTGACTTGAGTTAACTAACATAATTATAAAGCTAGTCTAGACACACCACAAACCTTTGTTGCTGAGGCCTAGGGTAGATCACAAATGTCTGTGTCCTGAAACAATTATTTGTGGAGTGCCTAGATTGGCATTTACAACTGTTTGTTACTGAGTTTACTAGGAGAATCCTTCATTTTCAGGCCTGCAGGGCATGAGCTGAGGTGGAGATCAGTCGAAATGTTCAGGGAAGGTATCCATCCACCTGTTGCACATAAAGAGTGCTGAATAGGACCCTAGTTAAGGTCAAGGACTAATCTTCTCTGGAGTAAATAGTGCCATTAGAGGGGCAGGTTGTTGTTTCAGAAGAAGTTGACAGTTCTAAAAGTGCTAATTGCTTGACAAATCATGTTATTATATATTAAGGGGCAGAGGTAAACCTTTGAGAAGCTAAGTTAAACACAAGAGCTGTGACATTAACCTACCATGGGGTTTCTGGGCCACCTGAAACTAATCAGAAGCCCCAGAGAAGTAATAGGACAGGAATCCTATCATCCATCAATAGAAGCCTACATACTTTCATTGAACAAGGTCTCCAATCTGAATGTATTACAAAGACTTTTCTTGCAGACTCTTTTTTGAAGAAGTGGAACTCATTAGGATCCTCGTTAAGCTCTCATAGTAAACTTTCTATTTGTGGCATCAGGACCGATCCCACAAGGCATCCATCCTGTTATAGTACAATAATATTTTGGTTATCTCCTTTGTATTTTTGCCCATGCATATTCAGTGGTCCAAGATTTGGGTGTGTATTTGGGGTTTTTTGGGTGTGAGAATAGACTCATTCCCTAGTTTAGCTGTGGCTCACATACCATCTTTAACTGGAGTTGTTTAAGGTCATCAGTTACAATATTTATCTGTATTTTTTTCCTTAATTCAGTTTCACATGCACATAATACATGTAAGAACATAAGACTGGCATGCTGAGTCAGACCAATGGTCCATCTAGCCCAGTATCCTGTCTTTCGATGGCGGCTAGTGCCAAATGCTTCAGAGGGAGTGAACAGAACAGGGAAATTTATTGAGTGATCCATCCCCCATGCTCTGTTTAGCCATGGTGGCATTTTTTAAAAAAATCCTTACTTTTTTTTAATTGGGCGAGCCATATAGTTTGAGCCTCGATTATGATGTTTTAAAAAAATTCCATGCAGCTTGCAGGCATTTCGCTTTTGTGATTGTTCCTTTTAATTTCTGTTTCCTCATTTTTTGTAGTCCCCTGTTTTAAGCTTAAATGTTACTGTATAGTGGCTTCTTTGGTATTTCTTCCCTCCTCCACCAAGGATATTTAAATTTAATTATATTATGGTGGCTATTACTGAGCAGATCAGCTATATTCACCTCTTGGACCAGATCCTGTGCTCCACTGAAGGTTAAATCAAGAATTGTCTCTTCCCCCTGTGGGATTCATGACTAACTGCTCCAAGAGGCAGTCATTAATTGTGTCTCTGCATCCTTTCCTGAGGTGAAGTACTCCCATATGGGGATAGTTGAAATCCCACATTATTATTGGGGGTTATTATTATTTCTGTTTTTGTAGCCTCTCTAATCTCCTTGAGTATTTCACAGTCACCATCACCATCTTGGTCAGGTGGTTGATAGTGTATTCCTACTGCTATACTCTTATTACAGTATTTAAGCATGGAATTGCTATCCATTGAGATTCTATGGTACTATGTTGATTCATTTAAGACTTTTATTATATTTGAATCTATGCTTTCTTTCACATATAGTGCTTCCCCCCCACCAACATGACCTACTCTGTCATTCCTCTTTATTTTGTACCGTGGTATTATGTCTCATTGATCATCATCGTTCCTCCAAGTTTCTGTGTTACTTATTATAATACCATTTAATACCATGCACTCAGTCTCACCCCTCTTAGTATTTAGACTTCTAGCATTTGAATACAAGCACTTATAAAATTTGTCAGTATTTACTTGTCTGCCCTGCAATTGAATGGGACTCTTGTTCGACAGATTCTCTTCAGTTCCTACCTGTACTTTATCAACTTCTATCCCCTCTTATGAGGATATAGAGTATCCCTTTAATAAGTCTTCCCCTCAGGGATGTGTCTGTCCAAACCGTGCGCTCCTCCACATCTGTCACCTTTTCCCCAGCTCTTGGTTTAAAAACTCCTCTGACCTTTTTAATTTTACATGCCAGCAATCTGGTTCTCTTTCTATTTAGGTGGAGCCCATCCTTCCTATATAGGCTTCTCCTTTCCCAAAAGGTTTCCCAGTTCCTAATAAACCTAAATCCATCCTCCCCAAACCATCATCTCATCCACACCTTGAGACCCTGCAGTTCTGCCTGTCTAAATAGCCCTGCACATGAAACTGGAAGCATTTCAGAGAAGGCTGCCATGGAGGTCCTGGACTTTAATCTCTTACCTAGCAGCCTAAATTTGGCCTCCAGGACCGCTCACCTATCCTTCCCTTTGTCATTGGTACTTACATGTACCAGGACCACCAGTTCCTCCTCAGCACTACACCTATGCCTGTCTAGATGTCTTGATGCATGCATGCAGTACATACAGAGGGACTGATCCTTTTACCATGTAGTCATGAAGAGTACCAAAACAATTCAATGCATTTCAAGCAGATGCTGAAGGAAGCCAAAGACTAGAACAACAAGAGCGCTGCCCCTCAGAAATGAGATGCACAGTACAGAGAGCTGGGTAGATGCCTGAGCAAAGTTTCCAAAACTGTCTATTCTAATATAATGATTAAGTCACTTCACCCATGTTCATGCCCTATTTTTGTTTGAGTTCTGTGAATGTCTAGTAAATGAGTTCATTGGCAGAAATATTTGTGCGAGCCAATGTTTTCAAGTAAATATTATGGAATATTCACAGAATGCTAATTTTGAGCAGATAAATGCATTTAAATCTAACCCCCAACTGTAAGAATTACATTCTATCAGGGAAAATTTCCTCAGTCCAGGGATTGCCAGGGAGCCCAACCAACAGGGCAATGAGACTGACAGCTGAAGTTCGTTACTGAAGCACTAGAATCAAGACTTGACAAGCAAACACTGAATTTTAGATTTTGGATGTTGAATGTTTAGCAGCAGTTTGTTGAGAGAAAGCAGTAGGTCAAGGGTTAATCACTCTAATTATTTGGTGAATAATTTTGAATAACCCAAGAAGGTTCAACTCCCACTGAAGTCAATGGCTCCACTGACTTTAATGCAACTTGGATCAGACCCTCAAAATCATACATTGTTTGTTTGTTGAATAGCCTCCCAGCAAATAACAAAACAAGGTTAAATGAGTCATATAAATTATTTGTTCAGCTCTTGAAACAACTTTGTTTTCATAGACAAGAATAATAATTTCATATTGAACATTTCATATAGAGATGATTTAGTTAAAATGAGGAATTTCAGCAATAAGGACAGAAAAAAAGAGATTTTTTTTAATTTACATGGGGAAAGTATTTGGAGGTTAGTATTTCATTCTCCTTTTTAGAAATCCACCCATTTAATCTGAGTGAGCTCCTCCAAAATATGCTAGTGGTAGAAGGCATTTCCCTTTTCACAGGGAATCAATGCACTTTTTGCACTCTGCTGAATAGTGCCTACTGAAATGGAATAGGTATACTGCCAACAGCAGATCACCTCCAGAAAGAAATATTCAATTTTTCTGTTAAGAAACAGAGTTTGCAAAATTTGGAAAATCAACCATTTAATCACAAACATACAGAAGAGCAAAGGCAGATAACCTAAAGCCCACCCAGAGGTACACTTTAAAACCAATTACCAGGGGTTTTGAAAGCTATGCTCACTCAGCTTAATGCCAGAGTCACAAAGATGTTGAAGTAGCAGAGTTAGACTCCACTGGCATTCACAAAACCCTGCCCAGGTGGTGCCTAACCTGCAGGGGCCTACGCTTTTGCAGTGAAAGTTTTACAGGTGCCTAAGTTTCTGACTCTGGACATGCACACTGCCTAGCTTAGCTGCTTCAGGGCCTGATCCTAGTAGAAACCAGCAATAAGCTACCATCTGTTAGGGAACAACTGTGGGAACATAGCAAGTTGGGAGTTGTGGTTACCGAGCCACATTTCCTT
The DNA here is from genome assembly GCF_009764565.3 of Dermochelys coriacea. Lineage (NCBI taxonomy): Eukaryota > Metazoa > Chordata > Testudines > Dermochelyidae > Dermochelys > Dermochelys coriacea. The sequence goes on from NC_050068.2 coordinate 113,556,883, forward strand.
CCCTGAGATGCTTCTCCTTGTAACTATATATCTGATCTTTGGTGTTCAATATGTTAAGGAGAAGTTGTGTTCATTTTCCATTGCAGAGCAATACTGATTAGAAAAATGCACATATTGCAAGGTTTTGATTTTGTGTCATATCATATTGTGTTTAATAAAATAATTGAACTGACAATGCCAAAAACCTAGAGTTTTAATACATTTGGCACAGAAACCTTCAGCACAGATCATACCAAACAGAAAACCAAGTATCTGCAGCTTCCTTGACGTATAAACATACAAACTGAGTTTACTGGCAACCTAAAGGCTATTGACTGTAAAAAACAAACAAACAAAAACATACACACAACACACACAGAGAGTCTGTATGCTTATAAAAATGAAAGCTGTTCTGCTAGCAGCAAATATCTCCAATGCCTGGAGATGAGACACTAGATGGCAAAGGTGCCGAGTTACTACAGATAATTCTTTCCCAGGTGTTGGGCTTGTGAGTCTTGCCCACATGCTCAGGGTTTAAATGATCGCCATATTTGGAGTCGCAAAGGAATTTTCCCCTGGGTCAGACTGGCAGAAACAAATTGGGCATTTTTTACCTTCCTCTGCAGCATGGGGCACAAGTCCCTTGCAGATGTAAATTAGTGTAAATGGTGGATTCTCTGTAACTTGAAGTCTTTAAACCATGATTTGAGGACTTCAATAACTCAGCCAGAGGTTAGGGGTCTATTACAGGAGTCAGTGGGTGATCTTCTGTGACCTGCAATGTGCAGGGCATCAGACTAGATGATCATGATGGTCCCTTTTGACCTTAAAATCTATGAGTAAACCAGAATCCTCTATGGCAAGGGGCACTAGACATCAGCCTAATTTGGCTGTCATTCACTGCAGCTTTATACCGGGGTCACTGGATTAACTTCAGTGGAGTTACTTCTGATTTATGCCAGGCCATAGTCTCTCCCAGAGCCACAGGTTATGGAGCAGATGACTGACACAAGAGATCTTTATGCTTTTTTAGACAGCAGGGAAGAATTTTTTAAAAAAAAAAAGACAGATGATAAATAAAACATGGCTCAACATGATTCAGTTCAGCAAGGAAAGAGGCAGAATAATTAAAATCCTCTACACATAAGAGTTTTATACACCAGTAGGAACTCTCAATCACATTTTTATGTGAGCTGAAATCTATTATGTTGTGGTGAAAAATAAGGTGCCTAGCAAGTAACTGTAATTAAAATCTAAAATAAATTGTTGTTGGAGGAACAAAGCAAAAAGCAGCCAAGCACACACATTAGGTAGGCTTCGTATCTGTGGGAGATATTCACTAGGAAAACTGCAAATGTTTTTAGATTTGTTACTGTATTTTTTTCTTCACCCAAAGCTTATCAGTGAACAAAGATTGCAACAAGGAATATCATGGCTTTGCTCTTTATTGATCACATAGCATGACTTTGTGCAGTGTTTGTAGAGGTTAAAAGTATGTTAAAATGAATGGTCTTTGTAAAGATTTAACATAACTACAGTAGCAGCATTAGAAGAAAAGAAGGGTACGTTTCAGTTATATATTCAGCAGGTTTCATGCAACTCCCAATATGTCAACAAGAGCTATGTTTAATCTGTAATGCACTCTCTGCAAGTAGAGTGATTGCCTTCATTATAACGTTTAGGAAGCTATCAGCTGTAACTACTATTTCTCCTAAATATGCAAGGTCCACACAGCAATGTCTTTTCACTTCTGTTTTTAATGTGACAGGCGACATTAACTGAAGTACTGGCATAAAAAATGCTGTTTTTCAGGACAATGGAATGTTAGTTGTTAACTCACCCTACAGCTGCCAGAATTGCCCTGCAATTTATCTTTTAAAGATCAACTGTAGCAATATATTGGCACAGTAACCAAGCTAAGTGGAGCTGTCAGCCCATATTTAAAATTACAGATGGGCCCAAACTACTGAGTTTGGAGACACATTTAAGCAAGCCAGAAGTTGTGGGGCTTGGACTGGGGCTTTTTATGTAGGGGGTGCAGGTGGGTGTGGGGGAAGGAATAGGAGTCCCTTTCTATGTAAAACTTGTTCATTCTTTTTTAAATGTGAAATTTCAAATTTTCTGAACATTACTTGTAACTTGACTATTGGAGATATTCAGTATGGATGTTAAATAGTTGAGTGTCATGGGGGACCACTCCAGAGCAAGCCTCACAAGAACAAGCACAGAAACAACTCATCAATTGACTCGCCCCCCCCCCTTGTGGCTGGGTATGGACTTACTGGTTCTTCTTGGTTCTTCCTCTTGGTTGTCTCCTCCTGTTGGTCACCTCCATCTGGGTCTTCTCTGGCTTCACCATTCAACCAGGTCACTTAAGAGTTCATTCTGCTCCTGGGGTATCTAAGCCAAGCTGTAATTACATGGGCCCCAAGCTGGCTTCTCCCAGATGGCCTTCACCTGACTCCACATTCTTCTTTCATAGAGTAGCTTCTCCCTGGGCTCCTCAAAATTAAACTCCACCAAAGCATCTCTCTTGCCTCTCATCCTCCTTGGGCTCCTCTTCAGCTCCTTGTTCCTCTTATGGAGGAAAAACTTTCATCCTACTTGTGTCCTTGGAGCATGGCCCTTTGTTCCAGGGGTCCACCTGTGGCTTGGATCTCCAGCCCCACTGGAGTTAGGTCTATTCCTGTGGCTTGGATCACCAGCCCCAGCCAGCTCAATTGCTCTCCTCCATAGCCAGCCCCAAGCTGCTGGGCTTCCTTCCTTTTAAGTCCTATACCCAGCACAGGTGTGGCAGAGCATGGCTTATTAAACAGGATTGGCTAGCCCTAGGCCTCTTACTCTTAAAGGGCAAATCACCATGTTACACTGAGGTAATTTGTAAACATTGCTGGTGGTCACTGTGTATTGGTGTGTATATTAAATTTCGTTAATCTAAACAACTAACTCTATGATACAAGAGCATCTATCCAACGCTCTTGGCAGTCTTTCAAAATACACTAATAATTAGAAACATCAATGACCCCCCCCAGCTCAAATAAAATGTCAACAATATAGATATAACAAAATTCAATTAATGCCACCATGACCCATCCTTACCCACCACCACTCATCTCCTTATGGGAGAGAGAGAAAAGATGCCCCCAGACAGTGCACATCCATTGGTATGTAAGGATTGGATTAAATGAGGACAGCAACACTGAGCTCAGCTAAAGTGATTTATGGTGTCCCAAGAGACTACAAGAGGGGTAAGATCTAAGGACTCTCTTTCATTGGCTGTGAGATAGCTATTCTCTTGGAAAAAAATAAAATTTTGGCTGTGAGAAGTCCTTTTAAATTATTGACAGGGATGGTGGCTCCAACAAGTCCTTCTGATGACAATTGTCTATACAAAACTTTGTTTATTTCATTAAGAAGCTCTTTTGCTTTATTTTAATATATTTTGGCAACAGAAAAGTCTATTTTGTTTGCCTATTTGAACTCCAGACCCTGCAATAGTCATCCTTCACTTGGTCTCAGATTACCTGTCATACTCAAATTTAACATCCAGTTTCAGTAGACAGAGCATTATGTAGGTTCTTATCAACTTTTAGTTCCCATCCAATGAGGCTTAAGGACAAGTTCAGTGTTGCATCCGACGAAGTGGGTATTCACCCACGAAAGCTCATGCTCCAATATGTCTGTTAGTCTATAAGGTGCCATAGGACTCTTTGCTGCTTTTACAGATCCAGACTAACACGGCTACCCCTCTGAAGTTCAGTATTATTTTTGTTCCCTGGGTGCTGTCTGTGTCTTTGGTGCTGTCCAACAGTCTAATTCAGTATAAATTCTATTTTCATTAGGGTTATTAGCAGGTCATATCGTAACTGCACTGACTATGGACAAATGCATGGATTATTTCTCTTCAGAGATTAACAGCATCTAAAATGGCAGATACCATTTACAACAGCTGGGGACTAGGGTGACCAGATGTCCCGATTTTATAGGGACAGTCCTGATTTTTGGGTCTTTTTCTTATATAGGTTCCTATTACCTCCTACCCCCGTCCTGCTTTTTCACATTTGCTGTCTGGTCATCCTACTGGGGACATACAAGAACAACAAATATTTAAACATTGTATGTGACAGTTTCGGAGCCCTAAGACAACCAACATTTGGCTCCAAAATTGCTTGTTATATGTAGGACTTATATGGATCCCATTTGCCTCTCCAACTGCTACCACAACTCAGTTCTCTCTTTTATCTGTAAGATCATTGAATGTGCTGTTTACATTTACTGCCTGGAGTTCCTCTCCTTTAATTATATCCTAGATCCTCTCCAATCTGGCTTCTTCCCTTTGCACTCCACTGAAACCACTCTCACCAAAGTCTCTAATGACCTCTTCCTCGCCAAAATTCAGAACCAGTATTCCATCGTCATCCTCCTTCTCCCTGACCCTGTCAGACACCTTTGACACAATCGACCATGCTCCTCTTCTTGAAACCTCATCTTCCCTTGGGTTCCATGACTGTGTAGTCTCCAGGGTCTCCTTCTACCTCTCTAATCACTCCTTGAAGATAATCTTCAGAAGATCCACCTCAACCCCCACCCCTCCAATTTTTTGTGGGGATTTGTGATGAGGTTTATAGACACCCTGCCCAGAGACCAGGGGAGTGAAGGAGAGGTATTGGGCCTTGAAGGCCCCATCCCTCAGCAACTGAGGAGCATGTTCCAAATGGAAGATCTGCTCAAAAGGAGACTCTGACAATCAAGTGGGGCTGGGGGTGGGAGGGAGTGAAAGAGAGACTGTCCAAAGGGAGAAGATAGTTTGCAGCTTCTGGGGGACAAAGTGATCCACAGGAGAGGGTCTGGACTATGCTAAGACCTAGCTGGAAGGGTAGGGGTCTGCTCCTTTTTCCTCCCCTACTGGTGGGGGAGAATAATTGGATACTGGGAAGAGAGCTGGGGAATGATCAGTTGACTGACTGAGCAGCTGGGTCTAATTAGGAACTCCAGCTGAGGTGAAAGTAGGCTGTGACCACTCCCTAAATCAACGCCTGGGAGATAGGAAGTGGCCCATGGAAAGCTCGTCAGGTGCACCAGGAAGAAGTGACCAAGACACTCCATGCCTCTCCTCCTTGGGCCCTGGGCCAGGAACAAGTGGAGAGAGAAGGCCCAAGTCCCTGTACCTTCCCCTCCCACCCCCATCAATCCAGGAGAACTCCAGGCATTGGGGAATTGGTTGACCATGGCCTGCACACTGGGCTACTGGCCTGAGTGAAACCCACTACAGGGTGGAAGGACTGTTGAGCCACAGCCTGCCCACTAGGCCTGCAGGCCTCTGAGTGAAACCTGTTATAAACTGGTGGAGAACGTGACCCAACTCAAGGGATACTGAAAAAAAAAGAGAGAAGGAAAGAAAAAGGGAGGTAAGGATTTGAAGATGGACATGGACAAACTACTAAAGTGGATTGTGGAGCACCAGGAACAGCAACACCAGCAGCAGGCCCAGCTGCTTCAACAGCTAGCCATTCAGTAGCAGCACCATCTCATTAGAGAGTTAACTATACAGATGGATCAGCCACAACAGCTGGCATAACAGATGGCCACACTGTTAGAGGGAACCTGGCACCAGTGGGGGCCAGTCTGTGTCTCACTCACACCAAGTATCCTACTGAAACTAACAAAAATGGAGCTGGAGGACAACCCAGAGGCATTCCTGCTAATCTTCAAGAGGATTGCCACAGTGGCCAACTGGCCGGTGGAAAAGTGGCCCACTCCTCTAGCTCTATGCCTCATGGGAACAGTCCAGCTGTATATCAAAGCCTCAGCATGGCAGCTGCACAAGATTACAGCTTAAGGTGGCCATCTTGGATGCCTTTGATAGTTTGTTCGAAATTCACCACCATCATTTCTGATGGGAAAGTTTCCCATCTGGGAAATGACCACAGGTCATGGCCCAGCATCTAAGAGAACATTGGTGGCAGTGGCTCCATCCTGATGAGAAAACAGGAGCCCAGGTAGCTGAAAGAGTCACCTTGGAACAATTTATCCAAGTCCTCCTGGCAGAAGGATGGGAGTGGGTAGTGTGGCACCCTTCCAAAATCCTCTTGGAGGCCATAACATTATTCAAGAACTAACTACTCAATACTGGGCCCATAGTGGAGACCCCTGGGGTAGCCCATGCCCATCCCTGTGCAGATCACAGAAGGGATAGCAAGAAAGAGGGGCATGAGAGGGGTATAGCAACCTGACCCCGGCAGGGCTTGAGCTGGGGATTGAGAGTGGTATGTGCGGGCAGATCCCCATCAGTACCCAGGCCTAGGAAGTGTGGCTGGCCCTAGGAGAAGTCACTCTATGAAGCCAGCAGTGGGTGTACGAGACCAAGCAGGGACCCAGCTCCGGCAACAGGGCCTTGCTTCATGTGTGGGCAACCAGGCCACTTCCATCAAGACTACTCATATGTGGATTGTAACTACCACCAAGTCTGGGTGACTGACTCTAGGGCAAGCAAGAAAGAGCCAAAGAAATTACTGGTTCCCGTACAAGTCAATGGCATGAAGGTGTAAGCTTTGATAGATTTGTGTGGCAGTCAAACTCTGGTGTGGCCTAGTCTGGTGGGACCTGGAATGGACCCCACAGGCACTATATATTTGCAGTGCATCCATGGGGATCTGCACCATTACCGCACCATGTCTATAGCCCTGGTATCCCACCACTAGACTCATAGATTCATAGACTTTAAGGTCAGAAGGGACCATTATGATCATTTAGTCTGACCTCCTGCACAACACAGGCCACAGAATCTCATCCACCCACTCCTGTAATAAACCACTAACCTATGTCTGAGTTATTGAAGTCCTCAAATCATGGTTTAAAGACTTCAAGGTGCAGAGAATCCTCCAGCAAGTGACGCGTGCCCCACACTGCAGAGGAAGGCAAAAACCCGCAGGGCCTCTGCCAATCTGCCCTGGAGGAAAATTCCTTCCCTGGTGATCAGCTAAACCCTGAGCATGTGGGCAAGACTCACCAGCCAGACACCCAGGAAAGAATTCTCTGTAGTAACTCAGATCCCACCCCATCTAATATCCCATCATAGGCCATTGGGCATATTTAGCACTAATAGTCAAAGATCAATTAATTGCCAAAATTAGGCTATCCCATCATACTATCCCCTCCATAAACTTATCAAGCTTAGTCTTGAAGCCAGATATGTCTTTTGGCCCCACTGCTTCCCTTGGAAGGCTGTTCCAGAACTTCATTCCCCTGATGGTTAGAAACCCTCATCTAATTTGAAGTCTAAACTTTCTGGTGGCCAGTTTATATCCATTTGTTCTTGTGTCCACACTGGTACTGAGCTTAAATAATTCCTCTCCCTCCTTGGTATTTATCTCTCTGATATATTTGTAGAGAGCAATCATATCTCCCCTCAGCTTTCTTTTGATTAGGCTAAACAAGCCAAGCTCTTTGAGTCTCCTTTCATAAGACAGGTTTTCCTTGGACCAATTGTTCCTGCCCCTCCTATTTGCTCTCTGTGAGGTCCCACAGGTGTAAAATGAGTTCTCCCTCTTTGCGTTATTGTGTTGGACAACCAAGTGGAATACTGGACCACTTTCATCAGACATGGGAGGAGCAAAGTTCCAAGGCAATTAACACGATACAGTAGGTACTAATTTCTCCCTCAGTTATAAAGGTCTTTGCTGAGTTTACAAAGGAGATCATAGTGAAGGTACAGCAGGGGCAAACACAAGTCTACAACAAGGAGGCCTGCACTGGGGATTTCCAACCAGAGGACCAGGTATTACTTCTACTACCCACTTCAGAATCTAAATGGTTAGCCAGGTGGCAAAGTCCCTTTGAAACAGTCAGATGGATCAGTCTGATAAATTACAAGATTTGCCAGCCCAAGAGGAGGAAGGACACTAAAATGTGTCATGTCAGCTTGTTAAAGGCATGGAAGGATCAGGAAGGGCTTTTGGTAGCACTGTTGCCTTCAGAACGGGAATTTTGGGCATGAGGTCTTCATGGCCTCCAGCTTCAACCAAGTGCCATTGGAAGAGGGCCTATAGGCAGAACAAGAATGACAGATCTGAAAGCTTTCCCAGTCCTTCTCTATGGTCTTTTCAGTGGTGCCAAGTCAGACTCACCTGGTGTTTCACCACATAGAAATTGAGGAAGAGAATTTTCGACCGTTGCCAAAACACATGTGGGAAAAAATGCAAAGAGAGATATGGGCCATGTTGGACTTTGGGGTAGCTGAGGAGTTGCACAGTAAATGGCCGAACCCATCATGCTTGTGCCTAAACAGGATGGGTTGCCAGATTTTGCATCAACTTCCAAAAAGTCAATGTGGTGTCCGATTTTGATACACACTTGATGCCGACATTTAATGTATTGTTGGAGAGGTAGCGGGGCCACCAGTTATATCACCATGCTTGATCTCACTAGGGCATACTGGCAGATCCTCTTAACCCTGGAGTCCTGAGAGAAGATGGTCATCTTCATGCCATTCAGACTATACCAATTCAGGATTATGTCCTTTGGCCTGCCTGGCTCAGTAGCCACCTTTCAGAGGCTAATGTGTCCATGTACATAGAGGATATTGTCATCTATAGCAAGACTTGGAATGATCACATGAAACATGTTGCTGTAACCCTGCAGACTCTCAAAAGCATAGGCTTACATCCAACCCATCCAAGTGCCACTTAGTTAGTCAAGAGGTGATGTACCTGGGGTACAGGTGGAAGGAGGTGCCTACTCCTGCTGGTGGGAAACTTGCAAGTCTTGGCAGAATGCTTCATGCCCATCACAAAAAGGAAGGTATGACATTTCCTAGGGTTAGTGGCAATGGGTTCTGGAACTAGGGGTTCTGGAGCTGAGACCATTGCCTGTCAAGCTGACCAGTAACATCTCATTTTTTCCCATGTACATCCCTGTCTGTAGCAATCTGTTGTCTCAGATGTTATACTTCGATTGTGAGCTCTCTGGAGCCGGGACTGTTTTTGTTCTGTTTGTGTTTGTGTTTGTTCAGTGGACTGTTTGTGTTTGTTCAGTGCCCGGCATGGGGGGAGGGTGCTGTTCCATGACAAGGGCTCCTAGCTACACTGGTAATACAAATAAGTGTTAATAATAATCTCTCTGCTGGTGTACACAGGTTGTAGAAGCTCCTCAGCTGGCTGGGGGAGAATTCCACAGACACAGGCTCTTCACAGGGCTGCAATAAGGCCTCAGAACATGGGCTGTACTGGGTGAGGGCTGGGTGAGGAAAAGAGGTTGTTGGGTGTGAGAGTGTGTGTGTGTGTGTGTGTGTGTGTGTGTGTGTTTCTTCATAATGCTGAGCACTATGGCAATGTTAAGCTGCATAACAGCCTTTAGGCAATCTTCAGAAGGATGCTGTAAATTGGAGCAGCCATTGGCTGATTTATTTTACTCTGGGAGCCTCACTGGTCACTGCACTAGCACAGAACCGGGAGGTTGCAAGAATGGTTTAAAGTCACCTTTGCCCCCCTCTTTTCCTGGTGGCTCAGTACAGATTATAGACAGTTAATATAAACTGGGGATCGAAAGGGTCTGCATTCAGTGCTGCTTGTTTTCATTTCACTATGATGAGACTTATGGGAGAGAGTTTCTGCCAGGAGCTGAGAAAAATAATTGTTAATCCATAAATATATATAAAAATACTGGCCTTTATTGGTATTGCTATATGTTTGTTTATTGGTATTACTTTAATAGAGTGACATCCTTTTACACCCGCTGAGGATCTGGCCACAAAGCCTACCTGGAGATTGGCTCAGCTGCGGAAGCTAGGGAGGAAGGAAAAATAGATTGTAAATCAGGGTAGCAGGGTGGCTGAAGAAGGGAGAGTCAGGAGTACAGTCACTCACTTCAGCAGTATGTGTGAGTGCTCTCCTGGAGGGCTATCACAGTCAGAGACAAAGAAAACTGCCTACCATGCTGTGATTTTTATTTAACGGATTTTATTCTGGCAAACAGCAGAGAGAACCTGCCTATGCAAAGAGAGAGTTGACTCTGACTAAGAAGAAAGGCAGAGTGAAAATAGAAAAACAGTAAACCTGTGAGAACAAAATTATAAAAAACCACCCCCCAGAGATGCCACTAATTCATGGCTGTTGCCTCTTGTGAAAAGCTGTTTTCTGTACAGTTTAATCTTTTTTCCTCTGCGGATAGCCCACAATGTGACCGCCCCATCCCCATACATAAAAGATGTAGTAATGAGTCACACTTTCATTGCAATCATCACACCAATGATAGAACATTAACCCTCTGACTATTCCCAGACAAAAATTATGTTAACGTGGAGCTAAGGTTGAAAGTACATATGAGTAATTTAGAGTAAAAGACAATACAGGGATGTTGCAATTATTCTAAAGCAAGCACTGTAAACCTAGGAAATTCAGAGTTAAGGTTAAATTTAAAAGAAATCTAAATGTTTTAAAATTTGGAAAGTGCCAGTTAGGGCACCCAAACAACCTTAACTCTGCCCTGCAATGACACAATGTAATAACCATTAATGTCTTTATATTTTGTGATTTTTTTCCTTCCTGGTGTCATGTAAGCTTCGAAAAAAGAATTTAGTGATTCAGACAACTAATACATGTAAATCCCACATATTAGAAAATCAGGAGCTCTGCATACATCATCCCAAACCATCAGTGAATGCACATCTGGAACTTGATATCAGTTCTGAGCTCCTCCTTTTGAGTACTTGACTTTGCAACATTAACGTGCTATGTAATGTGAATAGTGTTGTTCACCGTGAAAGAGTATAGCCATTGTTCTGTAAAATGTATCTTTTTAAATACTTCATTCTGGTTTTTTTTATGTTTTTTTCCTCCAGCAGCTGCAAATGTTTCAAGCCTCCCTCCTCCGTCCCAGAGGCTATCTCAGATAAGGCGGCAAAAAAAACGCATGTGCGATGAAATGTTCTCTGAGCTCATGCAGTCATCTGGCACTGACAGAGCTCAGCAGAATGTGTGGAGGGACACAATAGCAGAGTACAGGAAAGTGGCTGATGAAGTGAGGAGAGGGGGCGGCAGGAAGATCAGAGGAGGCATGAGGCAACGCTGGGCATACTGCGGGATCAAACGGACATGCTCTGGCGTCTGGTGGAGATTCATGAATGGCAGCAGGATCACAGGCTGCTGCTGCAGCCCCTGTTTAACCAGCCACCCTCCTCCCCAAGTTCCATAGCCGCCTCACCCAGACACTCCAGAACACAGGGTGGGGGAGACTTGGGGCACCCAACCACTCCACCCCAGTGGACAGCCCAAGCAACAGAAGGCTGTCATTCAAGAAGTTTTAAAGTGGCCTTTTCCTTCCCTCCTACCCTCCTCCCACACCCCACCCGGGCTACCTTGTGAGTTATCTCCCTATTTTTATAATCAATTAATAAAGAATACAGGTTTTTGAAATGATAGTGACTTTATTTCCTTTGCAAGCAAGTTGTGATCGAAGGGGGGAGGGTGGGTGGCTTTCAGGGAATTTAGAGGCAACCAAGGGCGCGGGTTTTCATCAAGGAGAAACAAACAGAAGTGTCACACAGTAGCCTGGCCAGTCATGAAACTGGTTTTCAAAGCTTCTCTGATGTTCAGCACTTCCTGCTCTGCTCTTCTAACAGCCCGGGTGTCTGGCTGCGCGTATTCACCTGCCAGGTGATTTGCATCAACCTCCCACCCCGCCATAAACGTCTCCCCCTTACTCTCCCAGAGATTGGGGAGCACACAGCAAGCAGCAATAACAATGGGAATATTGATTTCGCTGAGGTCTGAGCAAGTCAGTAAACTGCGCTAGTGACCCTTTAAATGTCAAAATGCACATTCTACCACCATTCTGCACTTGTTCAGCCTATAGTTGAACAGCTCCTTACTACTTTCCAGGTGCCTGTGTACAGCTTCATGAGCCCGGCATTAAGGGGTAGGCTGGGTCCCCAAGGATAACTATAGGCATTTCAACATCCCCAACAGTTATTTTCTGGTCTGGGAAGTAAATCCCTTCCTGCAGCCGTTTAAACAGACCAGAGTTCCTGAAGACACGAGCGTCATGAACCTTTCCCGACCATTCCACGTTGATGTTGGTGATACATCTCTTGTGATCCTCCAGTGCTTGCAGCACCATTGAAAATTACCCTTGTAGTTTATGTACTAGTTGCCCTGGTGGTCTGGTCCCGAGATAGGGATATGCGTTCCGTCTATAGCTCCACCACAGTTAGGGAATCCCATTGCAGCAAAGCCATCTAGTATGATCTGCACATTACCCAGAGTCACTACCTTTGATAACAGCAGCTCAATGATTGCATTGGTTACTTGCATCACAGCAACCCCCACTGTAGATTTGCCCACTCCAAATTGATTACTGACTGACCAGTAGCTGTCTGGCATTGCAAGCTTCCACAGGGCTATTGCCACTCGCTTGTGAACTGTGAGGGCTGCTCTCATCTTGGTATTCTTGTGCTTCAGGGCAGGGGAAAGCAAGTCACAAAGTTCCATGAAAGTGCCCTTATGCATGCGAAAGTTTCGGAGCCACTGGGAACCATCCCAAACCTGCAACACTATGTGGTCCCACCAGTCTGTGCTTGTTTCCCAGGCCCAGAATCGGCATTCCACCGCATGAGCCTGCCCCAGTAACACCATGATCTCCAAATGGCTGGGGACCGCGGTTTTAGAAATTTTGAAATCTGTGTTCATGTCCTTATCACTGCACTGCCGTCACCTCCTTGCCTGGTTTTTCAGGTGCTGGTTCTGCATAAACTGCATGATAATGCGTGCAGGTGTTTACAATGGTCATAACTGCTGCAGTAAGCTGAACGGGCTCCATGCTTGCCATACTATGCGTCTGCTTGGGCAGTCCAGGGAAAAGGGCGTGAAATGATTGTCTGCTCTTGCTTTCACGGAAGGAGGGAGGGTTGACTGACGACATTTACCCATAACCACCCGTGACAAATTTTTGGCCCCATCAGGCACTGGGAGCTCAGCCCAGAATTCCAATGGGCAGTAGGGACTGCGGGAACTGTGGGATAGGTACCCACAATGCACCGCTCAGAATGTCGACACTTGCCATGGTACTGTGGGCGCACACTGCTGTATCAATGTGCTTAGTGAGGATGCATGCACTCAACTTTATACAATCTGTTCCCAAAAATCAACCTCTGTAAAATCGGAGTACTTTCGTAGTGTAGACATGGCCTGAGTAGACAGTGCTAGGTCAATGGAAGAATTCTCCTGTCCACCAACTATCAACTCTTGGGGAGGTGGATTAAGTATGCTGATGGGTGGGATTCTCCCATCGGCATAGGTAGTGTCTACACTGAAGTGCTACAGCAGTGCAGCTGTGCCGGGGTAGCATTTTAAGTGTAGACAAGCCCTAAGACATTTCAGTTAGAAATTGAATGTTAGTAGTTTGGCCTTTATTTACAAGTTTGGAGGAATCAGCTGTCTCATCAAAGCTAAAGTGAACTAATAGATTTTTAAAAAATGCTCCTCCTCATGTTCTAATTAGTATTTTGACATTTGAGTCTTAAATTGCTATTTCTCAGCTGAAAAAAAATACATGAGTGAAAACTTTTACCCCATGATATATTACAAATGATTTATGCCATTTTTGCCTGCAAGTCACATAGTGAAGAGCCTACTACTGCTGTTTATTTTATTTATACAGTTTTACCTCTGAGGAGAAGAATAAAATACATGAGTCAGGATTCCTTATTTAAGCTCTTGACAGATGACGTGGCATTTTGAAAAAACTAGGCAGAAAGAGACAATTATTTCAGTACTGTAACTTCAACCATTTCATGTTTTGATTTTTTCACCTGTAGATATTCTATTATAACACTATTGGCCAAACACTATCAACTCTGGGTGCTTAAACCTATGCACCTAAAAATTTGGCCTGATTATTAGAGGTACAGAGCATTGACAGATTTTTTTGTCTTTGATGAAGCTGTGGGTGAGTAGCACCTCTGAAAAATTAAATCAGGCTGTTTGGCTAACTTTAGACACCCAGGATGAGAGTTTTTGGCCCAGTTTTCAAGTATGCATTAATTTGATGCTGAAAGAGCTAACATAACTTCTCTCTTAAAGAAGTATCTGGGTAGTATATAAGCAATGTGGTACCTGCAAACATGTGGGTAGTTTGCTTTTCATTCACTATATCTATATCACCTGTATGAATAATGTTCAGCAGAGTCTGAGCAAATGTATCTATAAGTTTAGAATGACTTTTTGCAAGTATGTTACAGAGCCGATAGCAGACTATATTCTGCATGTTCACGAGGGCACTAAGGTGCTGATCCTACAAATATGCATAAACACATTTAAATTTACATATGTTAAGTTACTGGGGATTTTCAGGCACATAAAGTTGAAAACACTTACATGCATTTTTAGGACCAAGGCTTATGTTTGAAAAGCAAGTTGCAAAGAATTTACAAACAGATTGCAAAATTCCCTAACTAAGGAAATGGATTGCACACTGATAGATAGCTATGGCTGGACCTCCAAGCTATTGCTTTCTGTATTTTCTTATCCACATAAAATTTGGTGTAATACTGCCATAGAGGGAAAATGCTACTTTTTCTCTGCAGGAAGACGCCCTGGGCTATTCACTTCCTTACTCCTTCCCCAGAGCAGATAGGCAGGGAATATGTGAACCTACGGCTCCATTGCCTACTCTCTAAGCCAACACAAGAAGTGGAGTCATAATTTCCTGTTATAGGCTAGCAGTAAATTACTGCCTGTTGGGATCAAGATGGAAGAAGAGCAGACATTGTGACTCCAAGATGAGTCACAATGCCTTCAGATTTCAGAGTAGCAGCCGTGTTAGTCTGTATTCGCAAAAAGAAAAGGAGTACTTGTGGCACCTTAGAGACTAACAAATTTATTTGAGCATAAGCTTTTGTGAGTTACAGCTCACTTCATCGAATGCATTTGGTGGAAAATACAGTGGGGAGATTTATATACACACACAGAGAACATGAAACAATGGGTTTTATCATACACACTGTAAGGAGAGTGATCACTTAAGATGAGCCATCACCAGCAGCGGGGGGGGGGGGGAGGGAGGAAAACCTTTCATGGTGACAAGCAAGGTAGGCTATTTCCAGCAGTTAACAAGAACATCTGAAGAACAGTGGGGGGTGGGGTGGGGGGGGAGAAATAACATGGTGAAATAGTTTTACTTTGAGTAATGACTCATCCATTCCCAGTCTCTATTCAAGCCTAAGTTAATTGTATCCAGTTTGCAAATTAATTCCAATTCAGCAGTCTCTCGTTGGAGTCTGTTTTTGAAGTTTTTTTGTTGAAGGATAGCCACCCTCAGGTCTGTAATCGAGTGACCAGAGAGATTGAAGTGTTCTCCAATTGGTTTTTGAATGTTATAATTCTTGACATCTTGGCAACGGGCTTTGTTGCAAGGATAGGTTCCTGAAGCAAATACTCACCAGCAACCACACACCACACAACAGAACCACTAACCCAGGAACCTATCCTTGCAACAAAGCCCGTTGCCAACTCTGTCCACATATCTATTCAGGGGATACCATCATAGGGCCTAATCACATCAGCCACACTATCAGAGGCTCCCTCACCGGCGCATCTACCAATGTGATATATGCCATCATGTGCCATCAATGCCCCTCTGCCATGTACATTGGCCAAACTGGACAGTCTCTACGTAAAAGAATGAATGGACACAAATCAGACGTCAAGAATTATAACATTCAAAAACCAGTTGGAGAACACTTCAATCTCTCTGGTCACTCGATCACAGACCTAAGAGTGGCTATACTTCAACAAAAAAGCTTCAAAAACAGACTCCAACGAGAGACTGCTGAATTGGAATTAATTTGCAAACTGGATACAATTAACTTAGGCTTGAATAGAGACTGGGAATGGATGAGTCATTACACAAAGTAAAACTATTTCCCCATGGTATTTCTCCCTCCCACCCCACCCCCCACTGTTCCTCTGATATTCTTGTTAACTGCTGGAATTAGCCTACCTTGCTTGTCACCATGAAAGGTTTTCCTCCTTTCCCCCCCCTGCTGCTGGTGATGGCTTATCTTAAGTGATCACTCTCCTTACAGTGTGTATGATAAACCCATTGTTTCATGTTCTCTGTGTGTGTGTATATAAATCTCTCCTCTGTTTTTTCCACCAAATGCATCCGATGAAGTGAGCTGTAGCTCACGAAAGCTTATGCTCTAATAAATTTGTTAGTCTCTAAGGTGCCACAAATACTCCTTTTCTTTTTGCGAATACAGACTAACACGGCTGCTACTCTGAAACCTCTCCTTACAGTGTGTATGATAAAACCCATTGTTTCATGTTCTCTGTGTGTGTATATAAATCTCCCCTCTGTATTTTCCACCAAATGCATTCGATGAAGTGAGCTGTAGCTCACGAAAGCTTATGCTCAAATAAATTTGTTAGTCTCTAAGGTGCCACAAGAATGCCTTCAGAGGCTACTACTAGTCTGTTATGGCTTGTGCACCATCCCTAGTTTACACTGTGCCTAAATCAAAATTTAGCCCAGTTTAGATAATTAAACTAAACCGGTCACTTTAATGCTGTTTCTAGTCCCTACCATTGTATAGTTCTTGTGCACCCGCACAATGCAGATCTGTTTAGGGTTCCATTTCTGGTATGGAACATTTATTTAAATTTAAAACAATAGCCCTGTTTTCATTTATATAAAAACAAATAATCACAACATTTTTATTTACACTAGACTTTGTAAACCCACCCCTCTCTTTAGTTTTACAACAGTAACATTTTGGGCATCAATTGATTGACATGTTCCTATGACATTTAGTTCCCTTAAATGTGAGTAAAATTCCTGGGATGAAATCCTGGCCGCACGGAAGTCAATGGAAGTTTTGTCATTGACTTTAATCAAGCTATGATTTCACCCTATAGTTTATGATAACAAAATTTCACCATATGCTAATACTATGAATAACAAGACTCTTGTGGGAACTGATAATTCAGTGGTAGAAAAATAATGCATTCTGTTGTTCTATTTTACTCCCAGAGACCTATATTTTTCTGAACTGGCTATTATTCAATCATTGTAAAAATGCAAAGTTGTTTCACCATCCATGAATGTGTGATGCTAATTATTTGGTTGCAGTTCTTCTGAGTTTACTGTGCAAAGCTCAGATATAGATTTAGAAAGTATTGGAATAACCTGTGGTGAATAATTCATTGATCCAAAACCAGAGAAACATGCTTTTTTTTTTTGCTAATTACAATTTCTGAATATTCCGTTCTTTTTGGATAACACTTCCAGATTCCTGAAACTTTCCCATCAAATCACTGTCCAGGAACATGTCCCTAGCTTTAATTTTGAATTACTTTACAATACCAAGTTTGAAATACAATAATTAGAATGTATCAAATTTACTTCTTAGGTCTGTGCAAATTGTCAAATTCACTGTCACTCAGAATTCTGAGAAATATTACTACTTCTGGGAGAACTTTAGAAAGTCTAGTGGTCCAGTTAGCACAAGTCTTGAAAAGTTCAAATGCTTATCCCATCTTACCTAACTTCTTTGAACAGTACTCTCCCCCACCCCTACTTCTAGTGTTACCAGTCTCAAGCATTCAAAGATCACGAGTCTAGGCTGAAAAAAAAAATGGCAGCAAGGAATGAAGAACTCACTTCTGCTGGCTGATAAATTTGGACGTTCTTCTGGCCAGGGGTTGCGCCTTCTGTTTGTAGAGAGGCTAGCACAATAGGGGCCTGATCCTGATTGGGGCTGCTAAGATCTGCTGTACTAATACAAACATTCAATAATAATGGTAATTTCTAGACAGTAGGTCAGCAAATACAAGAGAGGAGCCCATTGTATTTTACTGCTCCCCAAATGAGAATGGGCCACCTGAGAAGGGGAAGGAGACCTCTCCTTAACTCCTGCTACTCAGGGTCAGGAGACACCAATCTCTAGGAAAAGGGGATGAGCCCTACCAACAGGGGTGCTGGAACAATTTGTACAGTAGGGGGTGCAGAGAGCCATTGAACCAAACTGTAAACCCTGTATATAATGGAATCCACTTCAAGCCACGGGGTGCAGCAGCATCTCCAGCACCCCTAGTTCCAGCACCTATGCCTACGAATGTGCTTTTTAAAAATAACCCTGACAACTCTTCTTTATCTTCACCTGCTGTGGTTGAACAAGGGCGTTATCTAGTCTTGCAACCTCTTTGACTGACTGTGAGAGGTAGAAAATAGAGAGCGTGGCATGCTGGACTGGGAACTTCATTTTCATCAACTCTTCACAACTCTCAGGAACACAGAGGGGTGTTTTAACCTTATGCAGGAGGCCAGTCTTTCTCCTGAGGAAGTCATGAGACCTGTATCCACAGCCTTCAGCAACCTACCTGGCGCAGCAGCTCCTAGATACAATGTATTGCATACAGACTTAAGTGCTGTGGATGAGAACATCAAAGAGAGGGAAAAATAACTGTAATCAGTAGATTGCTCATTTTGTCTCTGACTTCCTGCAGAATCTAGTGTAACTGTGTTACATTACACCTTGTGCTTATAAGCAGTACAAAAACAGAAAGGAGAATTTAACCCCTACACATTTTATTAACTCAATATTCCTTCTCTTCTGGCCCAAATGATGCCAACTTGCAAAGTAAATAGTGCTTTGTGTTTTATTTTTTGCACTGACAGCATAGCTACATGAAAAATATTATGATTTGCCTCTGACACATGAGACTGAAAGAATTATTCTGAAGTGCTCCTGAGCTTGTCTATGTCACAGTCTTCTATTTCAGTCCTTGTCATGCACTCTGCCTATCATTCATTATAGTTGATATGTCTAGGGCAGAAAGGCGTCTCTCTTCTTGTTCCCAGAGGATTTCATCTTGGCTGGCTCACCTTCAATCACGCTAATAGCTCTCTTGGCACAAATTCAGAAAGGCCCTGATAAAATGTTTCACATAGTCAGTTCTATTTTTTAATTTCTAGTTTTAAAAATGAACATGCTGGAGCAGGCCAAAATGAAGGCTTTCCAGAAAAGAATTTTGTTGTAATGAAAGCATTAATTAAACAATATATATTTTTTTTAGTCTATAAACCCTTCGGGTGTCCTTGCTAACTTTTCTCCTATGTTCTGGCGTAGGAATTTGGTTGTTCATTGATTAAGCAATGAAAAATTAGCTCCTGAATTTATTATATCTTGGTTTATGGCAAGTTTTACACTGAGCTGAGGATATGTTAGAACAAAGATATGTTGGATCACAATTACAATCTCTAATTCTTAAATTAATGTCTAACTCCCCCTTAGCTGCTCTGCTTTTTCTCCCATGGTAGAGTTCAACTGCAGATCTGACATCCTGACATATCCCACAATCGAGGCAGAGGAAAAGGGGTTATCACATAGTGAGGGCATCATTTGGTGATTGTTTAATTTTTTAACCCTTTCCGTGTCACAGTTTACTGCACATTCCGCTGCTTCCTGTCTTTCCCAGCCCACTTCTATTTGAGTGGGACTTGACACCATATACCATGCAGTTTGAGGAGGAGGAGGAAGGTATGATGTATCCTAAACTGTAGGCAGTGACAGGTTTTAATTAAGAAAATGACTAATTTAAGATTTAAAGTTGCTTGTTCTCTCTCCTAGGGATTTTATGAGTGTATCCAGATAAGTGTCAGACATCAGGCTAGAATGCAAAATACATGTCTGGGAATGACTTCACCTTACAGTAACTCACTAAAAGCAGGAATAACAAAGTCTCATACCTATTTTATTATCTTTTAACTGCTAAACTGGCAGATGACACACATCCTTAGCTAAAAGTAAATGAATCAAGGAACTCAGGTAAACTGAATGAAACTCTGTTATAGTCCCAAATAGGACTGATTTTATACAATGTTCCAGGGATGAATGCAGAAAACACAATGCTGGGAGATTTTGAATGCAATGTTTATTCTATAAATGAATATATTTATAGAGCATATTTTTAAAAGGACACAATTTTAGTTTGTTTTTACTTTTAAATGCTGGAATCTATTTTTTTTTTAGTCTAAATCTGTTTTTGAAAAGCTTGTTTGTAAAACCCATTGGATTTATTTATCTTTTCAGTCTAAATTTCTTTTATTTATGGCTGTCAAGCAATTAAAAAAATTAATCGTGATTAATTGCACTGTTAAACGATAATAGAATACCATTTATTTAAATATTTTTGGATATTTTCTACATTTTCAAATATATTGATTTCAGTTACAACACAGACTACATGTACAGTGCTCACTTTATTATTATTATTTTTGATTACAAATATTTGCATTCTAAAAAAACAAAAGAAGTAGTATTTTTCAATTCCCCCATTACAAGTACTGTAGTGCAATCTCTTTGTCATGAAAGTTGAACTTACAAATGTAGAATTATGTACAAAAATAACTGCATTCAAAAATAAAACAATGTATAACTTTAGCGCCTACAAGTCCACTCAGTCCCACTTCTTCTTCAACATAGCTCAGTGGTTTGAGCATTGGCCTGCTAATCTCAGGGTTGTAAATTCAATCCTTGAGGGACCATTTAGGTATCGGGGGCAAAAATTGGGGATTGGTCCCCCTTTGAGCAGGGGGTTGGACTAGATGACCTCCTGAGGTCCCTTCCAACCCTGAGATTCTATGATTCAATCACTCAGACAGACAAGTTTGTTTACATTTGCAGGAGATAATGCTACCCACTTCTTATTTACAATATCACCTGAAAGTAAAAACAGGCATTCGCATGACACTGTTGGAACCAGCAACACAAGATATTTATGTGCCAGATGCACTAAGGATTCATATGTCCCTTCAGACTTCAACCACCATTCCAGAGGACATGTGTCCATGCCGATGAGGGGTTCTAATTGATAATGATCCAAGCAGTGCAGACTGATGCATGCTCATTTTCATTATCTGAATCAGATGCCATCAGCAGAAGGTTGATTTTCTTTTTTGGTGGTTCAGGTTCTATAGTTTCCACATCGGGGTGTTGCTCTTTTAGCTTTTTTGAAAGCATGCTCCACGCCTTGTCCCTCTCAGATTTTGGACGGCACTTCAGATTCTTAAACCTTGGGTCAAGGGCTGTACCAATTTTTAGAAATCTCACATTGGTATCTTTTTTGTGTTTTGTTAAATCTGCAGTGAAAGTGTTCTTCAAATAAACAACATGTGCTGGGTCATCATCTGAGACACTGCTATAACATGAAATATATGGCAGAATGCTGGTAAAACAGAGCCGGAGACATACAATTCTCCCCCAAGGAGTTCAGTCACAAATTTAATTAATGCATTTTTTTTAATGAGCAACATTAGCATGGAAGCATGTCCTATGGAATTGTGGCCGAAGCATGAAGGGGCATACACGTTTAGCATATCTGGCATGTAAATACCTTGTAATGCTGGCTACAAAAGTGCCATGCGAATGCCTGTTCTTACTGTCAAGTGACATTGTAAATAATAAGTTTAATAATAATGTTTACAAAGTTGTCTGAGTGATTGGCTGAACAAGAAGTAGGACTGAGTGCACTTGTAGGCTCTAAAGTTTTACATTGTTTTGTTTTTAAGTGCAAATATGTAACAAAAAGAGCTACATTTGTAAGTTGCACTTCCATGATAAAGAGATTTCATTACAGTACTTGTATGAAGTGAATTGAAAAATACTATTTCTTATATCATTTTTACAGTGCAAATATTTGTAATAAAAATAATATAAAGTGAGCACTGTGCACTTTGTAGTCTGTGTTGTAATTGAAATCAATATATTTGAAAGTGTAGAAAAATGTCCAAAATATGTAATACATTTCTATTGGCATTCTATTGTCTAACAGTGCGATTAATCACAATTAATTTTTTTAATTGTGATTCATTTTTTGGAGTTAATCACGTGAATTAACTGCAATTAATCGACAGCCCTACTTTTACTCCTATCCTTTAAAAAAAAAAATCATCCTGCCTACCTATCTGTAGAAGGACTGAAAGTGTAGGATGGAATTTTCAAAAGCTCTCAGCACTGGCCTAACTTTATCATTAAAGTCAGTGGCTGAGCATTTTGAAAATCACTACCTAGTGCTCCTGGTGTCCTAAGTGAGATTAGCTCTATGTGCCCTATTTCAAGTTGCAGATGGAGGAATTTTTAAAGGGGATTTGCCTTTTCATAAGGAATCTTTTTTACTGTAACTACACGTCTGCGAAGGGGTACCTGTAAAGAAACTCATTGCACTGATAGTGATTACTAATATACAGCACCTAAGAAGCCAGTAGCCTGGATCTGTTTCTGTGTTCTTAAAAAGAGGGCACATAGAATATTGAGTAGCTCAGGATATTAAGGATACATACTCCTGGGGGATTTCTGCAGCAAAAATTAAAAATTCTGTCACAATATTTTAAAATTCTGCAAAATTCTGCATATTTTATTTGTTTGCATATTTATTTATTTGTCAAAATAACACTACATAATCACACCAGTTTCAGTTATTTTGGTAATTTATTTCAAAATACCTGTCAGCAACTATGTCTATAACAATACAGACAAAAAAAAAATTCCTCCAGGAGCAGAGAGTGAAGGAAACCCCTATGACAACCCAGTTCCTGTTTCTCTGCCCCAGAGCCCAGTAGAGGGCGGGCCAGACATCCACACCCCCTCCCCACAGACCCCAGCTGTGGAGCCTCCCCCAGCCCAGACTCTCCCCCCACCACCCAACCCTCCAGAGCTCAGGGCTCCAGAGGGGAAAACAGCCTGATGCTGGGTCGGGCTTGTATGGAGTTTCCTGTATGTCAATCTTCAGGGCATGCTGGGAACTGCAGCTGCTGGGAACCATCCAGCACTCTCCCCCTTCTGCTCACAGTGTCTTCTATTTGTGAGCTGGGCTCTTGCTGGGTCCAGTACCCCCTAGTGGTGGTCAGCAGCTCTGCAGCCCATTTCTGGCATGGGGTGGAGTGGCAATTCTGCACAAAACCATTAATTTCTGTGCAAATTCTACATTGTGCAGTGGCACAGAATTCCCCCATGAGTAGATACAGTAGGTCAAGACATTCATATCTAGAGCAGTATGAGAAAAGGAGAAACTTTTTACCATTAGATGATGGTTCTGGAACCTCCCTAAACTGAACTGTGATCTTAATTCAGACAAGTGTCCACTGTGAGAGATGGACTGCATGAAATGATGGGTCCTTTTCATTTCTAATTTGTAAATTTGAAGAAAAATCCCCAACCCCCCTCCAAAACCCCATCATAAGTGACATGAACCAAGTCACAGGACAAAGGTTCACAGACTGAATGAGTCTTGAGACTGAAATGTGTTTTCTGTGCTTACACAGAGGTCTTTTCTAGAATTGTCAATGTGGAATCTTTAGCATTTTATTTTACACATACAAAATTCACATACAAAGCTGTATATCAGTCGGTCACCAAAGCGGAGCCAAACAGTAATTTGAAGTTTTTCTTATCAGATGCAGAGCTTGCCAAGCCAATTTACAGCAGCCTCATCAGCCCAGTGCCAATGGGCCCACCTCAGTGACAAATGTGCCTCAATGACAATATGCTCTGGGGTTGTCGAAGAGGTCTTTGTACAGTGGTGGGCTTGAGTTTGCCCTGATCTTCTCAACCATTCTGCCTGTAGCATCCTCCTGACAGACGTGTGGAGGACTGATGTTGCTTAACATGGGGAGCCACGGTCCTGGTATGAATTAAATTGTCCCAGTTACCATGTGCATGGTTGAGTGTAGCTGTGTGTCAACCAACTTGACGTGAGACGAATGGAGCCAGAGCAGAGCTTGGTATTCTGCTGCAGTGTAACAGAGTAACTCGTTAAAATAAAAGTAGGACTTATGGTACCTTAGAGCCTAACAAATTTATTTGCGCGTAAGCTTTCATGATCTACAGCTCACTTCATCAGATACCTCCTGCCTGTGTTTCGTTAGGAATGATACCACCTGGTGGCAGTGGTGGTGGTGGAAGTCCCTCCCTACTTTCTCTGTATTCTTTTGCAGGATATCAGTCCCACCCCAATCTGTGACAGGGCTACCCTCTCGTCTGAGAGGCCCATGTATCAGGCAGGCAGCTCAACCTATGGGCCACCAATGCCAATAATTTTTCCAGGTCAGCCCATATTTTCTTGATGCGTGGTGTTTGAGGGAGGACCACCTTGATTGCCACCCTTACACCTGAGGGCTAAGGTTTGCAGTCCCCCTCCTTCAGCATCTGAGGGCTGATGACAAACCCCACTGTTGTATCCTGAGGATGCCTTCTGGACTCTTGGCAGGGTATGGGAGTGAGGTGCAGGCCCAATGACACTCAGCCACTCCTTATCATCTTCATCCACCTCGCTATCCTCCAGCTCAGACCCTAAATCCACCCCGTGAACCTCTGGTATGATGGGTTCTGGGTCCCAACCAGGAAGAACACACTCTTCCAACTCACTGCCAAGGTCCCTGCTCCTGCCCAGCTGCTCCTCTCAGTGTGTGACTCTCCTCCTGAGCATGTTCCAGGCCATTGGTCCGCACCTGAGCTCCATTTCTGCAGACTGTGCACATCAGTGCTCCCAATCCCCCTGCAAAACTGCTCGAATCAGCCCTCGCCCATCTCTGAGGCTACCACACTCAGTGCTTCCATTAGGATGGGGCTGGGTCCCTCCTGTGCTTGCAGAAGGGCATCCCTACTACCTATGCCCCAACTCCTGCTGTCTTGCCCCAAGGGAGGGGAGAGAAGGGACTGTGCATCCAGCCTGGTCATACCCTTGGCTGAAATCCCTCGAGCCCTTCTCCTCCCTGAAAGTAAGGGGGGGGTGCACCTGGACACAAGCTAGGGTGTCCAGATAGCAAATGTGAAAAATCGGAACACTTTTTTTTGGGGGGGGGGTTATAGTTCCATATATAAGACAAAGCCCCTAATATCAGGAAGGTCCCAAAAATATCAGGACAGTTGGTCACCCTAACACAAGCTGCAGTGTGCTCCCATATTCAGGGAAGGGGTGGGGGCTAAAGTAGCTGACTTGGCTCTGTCAGGGCCACCTAGGAACCAAGGAACCCCCCCCAGCTGCAGTTGCAGCACCATGTGGCCTTCGTCCTCCTCCCCATTGAGTAGTGGGAGAGGTGGGGGCCATGGCAAGAAACCCGGCTCCAGCAAGGCCATTCTCACCTGCTGTTGAAGGACCATGTGGCCCCCAGGCTCCTCCCCACCCTCCATGAGCAGGAAGAAGTCAGCATGGAATCCCTCCCTTAGGGGAATCCTGCGCCGAAAATAAGCAGAGCCCCCATGCTAAGGGGGTGGGGCAGAGATATGACCCTTGCAGTGAGGTAGACCCTCTGCCCCAGGGGAAAAGTGTCCCAAAATCCTTACCAGCCTCCCTCTGCATCCTGAGGATTACCACTGCTGGAAGAGGCTCCACATGGCCCCTGAGCTGGGCTAAATCCTGGGAGCTGGGGAATGCTGGCCAATCAGCACCTCTCTCCCCCGGCTGGCCAATGGGTGCCAGTGAGTCCCATGGTGAGGAGCAACCTCCTGTCCTTGGCAAGGGTCCCCCTTTCACTGCCAGACCCATCAATTTCCTCCACCCCTGATGCGGGTGGTGGCATTTTTACACATGGTGCCACCAGGTGGCATAACAGTACAGTACAGATAGCATTCCATTACAGGGGGATTTGACCCAGTCTCCTGTTCCCCACATGGGTGCTCTAATCACTGGGCTACAAAATCATTGTCATTCTTGCTCGCTCTGGCCCAATCACTTGTTATACACGGTGGAACAGTTTCAACAGGAGAGACTGAGGAAGCTCCACATCAGACTATCCCAGAGCTCATTGTTGAGTGCACTCTGGTGGGAAAATCTAGTTCCAATTCTTTTCCTGAAGCCAGATTTTGAGTTACCATTTTATGTATGGTTTCAGAGTAGCAGCCGTGTTAGTCTGTATTCGCAAAAAGAAAAGGAGTACTTGTGGCACCTTAGAGACTAACAAATTTATTTGAGCATAAGCTTTCATGAGCTACAGCTCACTTCATCGGATGCATTCAGTGGAAAATACAGTGGGGAGATTTATATACACACACAGAGAACATGAAACAATGGGTTTTATCATACACACTGTAAGGAGAGTGATCACTTAAGATAAGCCATCACCAGCAGCAGTGGGGGAAAGGAGGAAAACCTTTTATGGTGACAAGCAAGGTAGGCCATTTCCAGCAGTTAACAAGAACATCTGAGGAACAGTGGGGGTGGGGTGGGGGGGAGAAATACCATGGGGAAATAGTTTTACTTTGTGTAATGACTCATCCATTCCCAGTCTCTATTCAAGCCTAAGTTAATTGTATCCAGTTTGCAAATTAATTCCAATTCAGCAGTCTCTCGTTGGAGTCTGTTTTTGTTGAAGTATAGCCAGTCTTAGGTCTGTGATCGAGTGACCAGAGAGATTGAAGTGTTCTCCAACTGGTTTTTGAATGTTATAATTCTTGACGTCTGATTTGTGTCCATTCATTCTTTTACGTAGAGACTGTCCAGTTTGGCCAATGTACATGGCAGAGGGGCATTGCTGGCACATGATGGCATATATCACATTGGTAGATGCGCAGGTGAACGAGCCTCTGATAGTGTGGCTGATGTGATTAGGCCCTATGATAGTGTCCCCTGAATAGATATGTGGACAGAGTTGGCAACGGGCTTTGTTGCAAGGATAGGTTCCTGGGTTAGTGGTTCTGTTGTGTGGTGTGTGATTCCACGGACTCCAAAGTCTCTAAGGTGCCACAAGTACTCCTTTTCATTTTATGTATGTTATCTAAGTGTTTTGAAAAACTTCATATCTTTGAAATAATAAAGTTACAACATGCCACTGAAATTGAAGCCAAACTCCCCCTTGATGTCACCTTGCCCATGATTTGGTCTGCACTTTAAATCTGAATGTTACTATTTTCTCCACAGTAACAAATTTTAGTTGTGCAAAAACTGGAGTGAAGGATGGAGGGAAAGCACTGGAGCAGGACCCGGCAGACTTCCTTTGTTATCTTGGGCAAGTGAATCTCTGTTTGTCTCATTGCCCTTGTGTAAAACAGGGATAATACTATTTCCCTATCTCCCAGGAGTTCGGGGAGGATGAATGTTGTGTGGGTAATCGCTATTATGGGAGGGGGCCTGTATAAATACTTCAATAGGTACAACAAATATACAGTGTCCAGAGCACAATTTAAAATTAAATCTTGATTGAAGAAGATACATTTAGGAAAACATTAATATCGAAAGATGATTTCGCAGATGGCTGGAATTGATTCTTTAGTGCCAAATCACCGTTCATTCTTTATTACCTTTTCTTACAGCAATTTCATTCTGAACGGGGTTTCCATTCTGTATGCCTAGGCCTTTTGAATGTCTGATTGAAGTGTTATCTTTTCGTGCTTCACATTTTTTTCTTGGATATACAAGATTAGAATTCATTTGGGATCAAAATAGGGTATTTTTATGCTAGACTTGAAATCATTGTCAGCAACTGTCAAAACAAAAATGACTTGAAGACAGATCATCTTGTTATAGGAGACTTGCTTCAGCAGTCTGGAACTTACAACCAATTTAGTTATGTTAAGGCACTAAGTCCCATTTACAGTGAAGACATGATGTAATAAATATAAATTAAATTTGTTCTAGCTGATTTAATGATCACACCATTCTAATTAATTTTGGAAACAAAATGGTTTAGAGAACATGTTAACTATGATCTGCAAAAAAAATTGCCTATTTATCACTGATGAAAATATTAATTGAAAAACAATGACACGACTAATGTGCAAAGGAGCGAGATAATGATGCTAGCCTTTCACCACTGGGAATCTAAAGGTTCAAAGGAAGATTCAAAGTCACAAGTGAACATGAGTATGGGCTCATACTAGTTCTCAATGGACAAGTGACGACTGACACCTTAGGCAGGTTTAGCTTGGGACTTGTCTAAGGCAAGGGTGTTGTAGGTCACAGGGAGCCCATTGCCTTCAGTGGGCTTTGGATCAGGCCTATGCAGAGCTAGCTAGGGAGGATGCTTGTAGATTGCCTGTTCACAGTATGCTTGATTTCAGCCAAATATCCGTAACAAGCACTAAACAATGAGAATCCAGTGACACATCATGGATCCACTTACACATGATTTTACAAAGTTTGCAGGGGATTAAGCAGGTTGTGTGGGTGGTTGCTCTGCCTGTACCTTCCCATGCATGGCTACTGGTTAGATTTCACCCACACATAACGTGTATTTATGGGATTTTCTTGCCTAATTTCAGGGTGGGGGGAGAAAGTAGAATGAAATATACCTTTAGTCTCACTAGATTCACAAGGGCCCAAAATACAGATTTAATGATGCAGAAGTACACAGACTCTTTACCCTAATTATCTGGACTGTAGTATACATACTAAAAGCATAAGGGTTCTCTCATCAACCTTTTCCTCTCTGAAACACAGTGCCATTTTCCCTGTGCTTCTCAAATGCACAAGTTCTCCAAAACATCTCCATAAATGCAAGGTTGCTGTTCTAAGTATGTGCGTTCTTAATCTGAATAGGACACGTCTGAATTTCTTGCCTATGTTTATATGAGTAAAGCTTCCTCTCCTTTAAGTCCAGCCAGTACAGAAAACAGTCTGGTCTTTGATTAATGCAGCAAAGCTTGTGTTCCGCCTGTATGAATAATGAAATGTGTTGTCTGAATCTGTATTCACCCAGACCTATCAGTCATGATCAGGAAAATTTCTATATCCCGTCATAGGCACTCATCAGGAAGAATTTCATCCAGAGTTGCTCAGGCAGAGGTCACATGCTGCTGATGTCTCTACACCATGACTTTCAATATGTTCCCACTCCCCAAATGCATTAATGGAAACTGACCTTATGTTATCTTTACAGTCAGATCACTGTAAAGCATTAAAAGGGTGCTGCTGCAAGACAAAAAGTGTATTTTCAAACAAGGACATAGCTATCTGCTACTCTGACTCTAAAGACAGGCCAGGGCTTGAAATATGCTATTCTGGGCCTTTTCCATTAAGCCATCCTCCACTTAGTACCATAATGTAATTAACATTGTGGGTCTCATGGCTCTTTTTAAAGGAATTAGACAACGTGACTCACTTGGGCATTATCTGAACAAATTCTCCCACTGCAGAATGACTCAATCACTAAGATTGCTGTCTGGCAACATTCCGAGATATCAAGAACTAAGAGCTAGCTCTTAATCTGATTTAGGGTCGTCTTTAATATTTTTCAAACACCGCAGAATCCTATTCTGAAAAAAAAGTTATGAGTTATTTTAGGTACACACTGAACCCTGAGCTGTCTTTCAGCATTACGGATCCTTTTAAAGCAATTGCATTTAATTTTGAAATCCACCGCAAAAAGCCAGAGGAAGAAATAGAGCATTTAAAGCAGGGCAAAGTGCATGCAACAAATAGGATACAGAGTTTGAGAGAGCATTTTGAATTATGTGCAACCCCAATTGATTTCTCCCTTCTTCCTCTCTCTGCCTTCTCCCAGGGGTGGTAAAGTTCAATCTAGACCAGTGGTACTCAGACCTTAGTGGTTCAGGAGTCAAATTAGCAATCGACATTACCAAAAAGAGCCAGAATAGTGTGAATTCATTGTTTCATTTACTACAGTACTCTGTATTCATATTAATAACAAGGAGTCCGGTGGCACCTTAAAGACTAACAGATTTATTTGGGCATAAGCTTTCATGGGTAAAACCCCCCACTTCTTCAGATGCATGGAGTGAAGATTAGAGATGCAGGCATTAATGACACATGAAGAGAAGGAGGTTACCTCATAAGTGTAGAACCAGTGCTGACAGGGCCAATTGGATCTGGGTGGATGTAGTCCACTCCCAATAATAGATGAGAAGGTGTCAATTCCAGGAGAGGCAAAGCTGCTTTTGTATTGAGTCAGCTACTCCCAGTCCCTATTCAAGTCCAAATTAATGGTGTTAAATTTGTATATTCATACTTAAACAGTATGAGAGGGGAGATATTTAGTATATTATTCTCACAGCAAAATGAGTGACCAAATATTATTATTTTATTAAGTACAATTGGTTACTAACATAGTAAAAGTGCATCCTGATTGGTTAATAATTAAATCACACTGTGTTTAATATTATGTGCTGCAAAGAGCTGCAGGAGGCACATTAAAGAGCCACTTGCAGCTCTTGAGCCTCAGTCTCAGTATCACTGATAGACTCTGGCTGGAGGGCAAGTGATGAAGATATCTTGCAAGGTGTGGAAAATTGGGAAGGCAGGAAGTGCTTACACATGATTTTCTCTTTTGTTTTGGTAAATTGTCAGGCAAAATGGTGCACATTGGAGTTTGGAACAGTAAGTTTCATGGTGGCATGCCTGTTTCATAGATTTAAAAGCCAGAAGAGACTATCTAGTCTGGCTTTCTGTATAACACATGCCACACAACTTCCCCAAAATAATTCCTAGCCCATATCTTTTAGCAAAACATCCAATCTTCATTTAATAATTGTCCATGGTGGAGAACTGCAGGTACACTAAAGGATTTTCTATAGGGCTGACTCCTACTGAAAGGAAAAAGTCTCCGTTCCTATAGGCTGTGTACCAAGACAATAATTTACTTTCACCATTTGGCCTATGGAGCTGTCAGTTTAGAAAAACTCATCCTTCATCTTGAACCCTTTGGTGCTTGCCCATCTCCGTGACCATCTAAAGCGTACAAGACTGGTAAAGATGAGCCAAGAAGGTGGAAGGCAAAGACTCCTCTCAAAACACCCAGAAATCTCTTTTAAAAGCAAGGGACAACAAAGATGGTGTGCACCTTCATCTCCCTCTGTGCTTCACTGGCATTTTTGGGTGTTCTGCACGTCTGAAAAATCAGGCGTCTTGCATTTAGATGCCTAAGTATGGATTTAGGAGTCTAACTTTAGGACCTGGGTTTGAAAATACTGGCTAAGAGTTGTGTGTGTGTTTCCTTTTTTGAATTATGGTTCTGATTGAGTCTATTTCTGTGCTGACTACCAGAGAAAAAGCTGATATTTTCTCCAGGAAAAAGAGGCAGGTAATCATTAATAATTTAATTAGCTCAGTGGATCATTATCTAAAGGATTACTATCAGATCTAAAATGTCTCATTGAGATAACTGCAAAACAAACTCATCCCTTTATATATCTGTTCCAGCCTGACAGAGACCACCTCACTTTCATCTAAGATAAAGCCCAAAACAGAATCAATTCTTAAGATCAAAGTAATGAAATTTCAATTTGTTTGAAATTCACATTGTGGGACAAAAGGAAATTAAAAAGAGCTGGATAGATTTCTTGCTTTTAAAAAAAGCATGATAATAACCATAGGAGTCTTTAATTGCAAAATTAGTTTTCAAAATTTCAATCTCAAAATTGTACCAAGGGAGAAGCTTTGTTGAGAAGCTACTTTTTGAGGCTTTGGATGAACAGTATCTGAATGTGATCACAACCTCGAACAGTCCTGAATTACTGGCATACGCCTCACTGAAGTCATACTTAAAGACATACTTAACTGCTACACTAAAATGGAGGGAGGGATTCAAGTCGAGCTGGATTTAGGGGCAGGCGGCCGCCTGGGTCACAGATTTATAGACCCTAGCATGCAAATTTATCATCTTATCTGATGGGCAAATTATACATGCAAATCATGCATCAAAGTAATGAAATGGGCTACAAATGCAATAAAAAATAAGGTATTCAAAAGTTTAACAAATGGAGGGGAGGGGGCACCAAAGATGCTCCTTGCCTGGGGTGCAATTTGATCTCGGGCCAGCCTTGGATTCAAGCACTAGCCTCTAGCTCAACAAGGTACTTTAACGTGCTTAACTCGCGGCATGTGAGTATTCTCATTATTTAGGGGACAATACTCACATGCTTAAAAGTCAGGCGAACTACTTTGCTGAATCAGTGCCTAAATGATACATGAGGCTAATAGTCCTATGTGGAGTAAGTGAGGAGAAAACAGAAAATAATCATTATAAAACTTTGCTTTTACATAAGGCTTGAGCCAAAGCCCACTAAAGTCAATATGTGAAATCCTGGCCTCAATGGGAGTTTTGCTATTAACTTCAGTAGGGCCAGGATTTGATCCATTCAGGCCCATAGTGTCAAAAGTGTTTTATAAAAATGAATGATTATCATCATTGTTTTATAAATAGTGAAACTGAGGCAGAGAGGTTAAAGGCATACATAATTGAATCTCAGTGGCTCAGTCTCACATTATCTCTTTTCACTAAAAAGTTAATCAAATATGAGAAGTGTTGGGTATAGAGAAGATTACACATGTAAGGCAAGATATATACAGAATATTTAGAAATGTGGTTTCCTTCCACTGAATGTACAGAAAGAACAAGTTACCTAACAAGTAGCCTCTCTGACTTCTTTTTTCCCTTTAAGAATATGTAAAATACTTGGGATTACATGGATAATCATAGAAACTATCAAGTCATCATGTGATTTCATTTCTTTCAATTAATTGGTTATTTGAATGTATAGCAAGATTGCATAGAACAAAGTTTAGTTGATTAGAAATATATTTGCATCTTTGCAACTTCTTTGTGAATGAGCTATATTTATTTTTGCATTTGATTTCCATTTTGGCTGTACTGTTAAATGTAGTAGTTGGAAAGCCTGGAATAATAAAGAGAATATAAAGTAGTTTACAGTAATGAATTTTAAGGGTAAATATTTTCAGATGGGATACATATTTCTGGAGTAAATATAATAAGGGGTAGATAGTGACAGGCTATAATGCAGTTGTGCAGGTGACTCAGACTCCTCCACATCCCTGTTTGGCTCTGTTGGGGCTGCTTGCATTGGGGCTCAGTTGTGGGGGTGGGAGGTACAGGAGAGGCTACGTTGCTAATACTGTCCCTTAGCTAGTGAGAGGGTGGGGTGGAGGTAAGGAGTGGATGGAGCAATGGTTTCATTCCCCCTATATGCTTGTCTGCAGCAATAGCCAGGCAAGAGAGCTGAAGCAAGCTGCACTCTGAAAACCCATGAAATATCTTACTTTCCTCCAAGAGCAGGATCCTATGTCCTTCAGGGCTTTGAAAAATTTCACACCTTGTATTATATAGTGAGGCTGACATAATCCACTGTAGATGCTGCTAAGAAGAACTCACTCAGGGACCTAGCTACCATCTCTCAGGGAGGTGGATTACACACACAGGTCGAACTTCAATGTACCACAGCAGCACATACACAAAGCACATACACATGCTTTGACACAGTCTCTTCCCCTGGCTGCTCCACAGGCTACCCACCACTCCCCTGTCAGGGCTGACGCTAGTGGATCAGTCTAGCCTAACATTAGCTCTTTGTTGTCTGGAAAGTAATACAAATCCAAGGAAAATATGATGTATTTTACAATAATTAAAAAAACCCTTGATATAAGCAGCAAGCATTAGGAAACATCCACATTAGTTATCAGGGCCAATTCATTTATTCCCCCCCCCCGCCCCAACCCTTCTTTCAAGAAGCAGAAACTCCCACATGTATTCTCTAGCTTTGAGCCTCCTGAAATCCATAATTTCCGTTCTGTGTGTCTGTTCACTGCTGAAGAAATTATTCTGGTGCCTCTGCAACAGCAAGTGAAAGAAGAATTGAGCTTTTCTTATCTGAACAATGGACGTACAATCCACCAGAGATACCATTCCTGCTTTATTGAATTATGACATTGACAAAAAGCTCTAAATGTGAATCTTGATCTGAAGGAGCCCTGATCCCAATTTGTACAATAGTTTTACTAGATGGCTAATCTCTTTTCTCTTTGCTAAAAGCTTTGCTGCTTCTGTGTGCAAACTAGAATGTGCACAACAAAAACCAAAATCAATAAAAGCAGCAGAAAATCCACTGCTTTCGTTTAGCTATTTATCCCAGTTAGTGAAGGCATTTTTATAACTAGGTTAGCTAGCTTCCAGAACAAGTATTATTTTGTACCTGATTCTTTCTGCGAGGAAGGCTTATTTCATTGTAGAAACCACAGTCTTGTTTTATTTTTGTTCTTACCTTACTAGAATAAAGATTTAACAAATTTACAAAGGAATAACTTGATGTGGCTTATTTTAGTTTCTCCAAAAAGAGCAAGCATGCTTCTATTGAAACAGGTATTTTATAGATCTTGGTGAGACAGGAAATATGTCTGTGTCTGTGGGTATGTCCATATACATATTACAGCAGGACATTCATACATGGGAGTTTGTGCATAGGAGAGGTTTTGCAGTATAACCTAAGGTGTGAATTTAAACCAAATGTAGTTATATGGGTGTAACACACCCCTGTTCTCCCCTCATGTGGACACGCCTATTCCAGTATGACTGTCCTTTTTTTGGTGTAGCTTACATTGTGTGGAAAGGAGTTTAAGTTGTACTGAAAAATGCCATTGTTGTACTGGAATAAGAGTGTTTACGCAGAGAGCTATACAGGTGTAACCATATCTGGTATTTCTGGTACCATGTAACTGGTAACATTTTCCCATGTAAACAAGCCCTGAGAAACAATTTGAAATGAGACAACCTTCTGAGTAATGTATTTACTCGGAGACAAGTCCTGAG
Source organism: Dermochelys coriacea (assembly GCF_009764565.3). NCBI lineage: Eukaryota > Metazoa > Chordata > Testudines > Dermochelyidae > Dermochelys > Dermochelys coriacea. Next base: position 113,591,407 of record NC_050068.2, read on the forward strand.
GTAGAATCGGGAAAAAAAACTCGTCTCTATGCCTATCTAAAAATCAGTCTCTGGATGAAGAACTCACTGAAACTGAAACTAACCAAGACTGAGATTATGCTGGTATGAAGAGGGAAGCACTACAGAAAACTTGCCTTCTCTATAACACTCCCTAATATTAAGGTCATTTACTCTGTTAGATTGGTTCAGAGACTTGGGGTCCTTTTAGACTCTCCACTGCTATTGGATACATGAATATCCTCATTGGGTATGTCTACACTGCAGTTCAACACCCTCGACTGGCTTACGCTGGCTGACTTGGGCTCATGGGGTTCAGGCTGCAGGGCTGTAAAACTGTGGTGTAGATGGTCAGGCTCTTGCTGGAGCCTAAGGTCTGGGATCCCCCAAAGTGGGAGAGTCCCAGAGCCCAAACATCTACATTGCAGTATTACGGTGCCACAGTCTAAGCCCCGTGAGCTTAGTCAGCTGACATGGGCCAACTATGGGTACTTAACTGCAGTGCAGATAGACTCATTGTACCTCAGTCATCAGTTCATTTTATCCACTCACCTTGAATAAGCTGCACCTGCTGCAAAATGCAGCAGCCTCACTGCCTAGCAACACAGGTCAGCATAAGCATGTAACCATGATACTCCACTCCCTGTCCTCATTTCTCATTAAACAAAAAGTTCAGTTCAAGATCTGTCATCATATTCAAAGCCTGCCATAGAGATAGGCCTGAGTTCTCTCTTTCTTGGCAACCAGAACCTCCCACAAGATCTGGAACAATTAAACTGTTAACCAATGGGGGCTGTGTGATAAGTCATGTTATACGAAATATCCTTCTCCAAGGGAAAAACTCTGTTTACTGAAGATAATTTCACATCAAGATATCACCAGTGCTTAGGAAGCTGCATTGGTTTGCTGCATATTTCCGGGTAGACTTCATAATGCTGATGTTGACCTTTAAAACTGTTAATGGTTTGGGACTAGGTTTCCTTTACTTCAGAGACTGACTTGCTCTGGGCCATGCTACTGGAGTTGTGACCAGTAGAGATGAAGAAGTTGGAGCTCCCTGCTTATAAACAGCTGGGAATGGCTGACAGGTCATTCTCTGAGAGGGTCCTTAGACTTTGGAATTTGTTTCCCTCCTTGATATAGATCTTTTAAACTTTCCAGACACACTGCAGATCTTATCTTTCTTCCCCCAGCATATGGGAAGGTGGTGGTGTGAGGATTAGGGTAAGAGATCCAGAGATGCCTGCTGTGGAGAGGATACTCCATTTTCTGTCATGTGTTTGAGAGTGAATTGAACAATCCCTAAATGTAATATTCAAATAATTTGAAACCATGGAATTTTAACTCCTATACAAGTGTGCTGAGCTTAAGATGGGAGTTTATTCAATGTTTATATATCTAACTACATACAACAGCAGTCTCCTACCTGGGATAATGCCTGGTACAATGCCCTGGGGAGTGGTGAGAATTCCCCCAAAGTACCTGGAAATGACTTTTGGTGGAAGCTGGATACTTCATAACTGGACCAATATAGCAGTTCGTATGTTGTTAATGAGGTCCTTGGTGCTTTAGGGGGCCAACGCTAATTAGGTAACTTATTATTGATTTGTTCCCACGTAAAGGACATCAACTGTTTGCTCTGTCTCTGTATACCTGAGTTTGTATTAATGTTGCTGCGATTTATTACAAAGGCTTCCACAGCAATACACTTTTATAGCTTTTAGTAAACACAATTTTGTCATCTTGTGCCATTGCTAATTTAATTTAAAAATTTTTCTTTTTCTTTTTAACCTTGAGATAGTGGCTTAGCATCATAAGTGGGCTAAGAAGGATACAGTATGGGCTTGTATTATATGGTATGGATCTTTACTTGACTTTTGGTGATACAAATTACATTAGTGAATAGGCCTCATCATTTATTTTATCACATTTGTCATCCTGAGCTTGTATGAGCAATTTAAAGGATTAAGTTTGAGGGATAGAGAAACTGAGAACTCCATTTAGTGCTCTCAAAAATTTAGCTTTTTATATATGAGGATAAATTTGTGCCAAATGCACAATGAAGAAGTCTTCCAATTCCCTCTTTAGTTACTCATTGCATTTTTATTAGTGTGGCCTTTGACAGTTTTGGAGCAATATTTTTCAGACTGACCCTTCTCCATTAATCTCTCCATACTGGGTCAAATTGTGCATTGCTTACTCAGTCCTCACTAAAACAAAACTCCTGTTGACATCAATCCAAATATAGATTTGGCCGACAGTGTGCAAGGTGAAAAAATGCAGAAGGGAAAGTCAGGTGGGTGACAGATGCTGGATACAAGAAAGCATTTCCTCCATGTCCACAAATGATAGTATTGTTTGCTATATAGTGCAGTTTCAGAAAGAAAAACCCCTGTCATTGGAAAACTGAACATGGAATTTGCAAGGAGTATACATTATGCTACTACAGTTTGAACCACATGTAACTTACTTTTGTTGTTTTTCAATTGTGAGCATGATCAATGGATTAATAACCAGATCAGTCAATACAAACTTACCCACTAGACATGTAGGGGTTTTTTTGGTGCTGAATTGCAATTTGTAATGTATAAGCCAACAACTCTGAAATCAGTAGAAACAAGATATCATCAAATTACAAGGCAACAAACCTCACGCAAAATGACTTTATGTAACTATTACATGCATAAAACAAAGCAATAATCACAGTCTTGTAAGCATTTCTTGTCCCCAGGAAGATACTGCTGTCCAACTGAATTCCAACTGAATTCCACCAGTTATAGAGTTTTATTTTGATTGATTAATACACTAACTGGGGACAGTCACCCTATTTTGCTGTTTGAAAGGTCCTGGCTGTGAATTTAGTTAAGAGCTAAGATTTTCTCCATCTCATTTATCATGTGCGCTGGATTATTGTGTTAGATCATATCACTTAGAGTAATCACAATACAACCCGATGGCCCAAAGTTCTTGTACTTTGTAGTGAGAAGGCGTGGCCTCCCTCAGGCGTGGACGCAGAGGGAACACCGCAAGCCACCTGGTGGGTGGAGCTAGGAGGGCCACGCCCGGGACGCCAGAAGCAGAGGGGTGGGACGGGAAGGGGAAATATAAAAGGCCGGCCCAGCAATTCAGTTGGGAGGAAGCCGCAGCTGCTCAAGTGGAGCACCAAAGAGAACTGCTCTTGCCCCAGGGCCCAGCATGAGCTTCCAGGGAGCCCTGATGCTCTCAATGTGGAGGAAATACTACCGCTACCCTTGGCAGTGTGCCCTGGGGGTTGAGGATGACCCCTGATCCACGTACACCCAAGGGGGGAGAAAAGGAAGCAACCCAGGGAAACTAGGCAATAGTCTGGTGGAGAATGAGCCTGAAATCAGTTCAGTGTGTTGCGGGCGGATCCCTGCTGACCCAGTAGTGGACTACTCCACCACCGTTAGGGCCCTTGGTTGGGACGTGGTAGAGTTGGGCAGGCCTGTGTTCCCTCTGCCACCCCACTCCTGGGGTGGCAGTACTCCCCCTCCTTAGGCTAGGAGGCCTGTGATCCTCCGCTCACCCCAAACCCGAGCCCATAGACTGCAGGTGGTGCTCACCCCAATCCTGAGCCCCACAGACCGGACTGGGGCTACAGCTCTGCCTGATTGCAGGCCAGAGCCCTGACTGCTTGTTGCTTCGGCCTACTTAAAGGTGGTGGTGAATAGACTGCTGCAGCTCTGTCTGGTTGCAGACCAGACCCTTGACTGTTGGCTACCCTGCCCTGCTTAACAGCTAGCGGACAGACCGCTACCGCTCTCCCTGGTTACAGGCCAGAGCCCAGACTGTGTGTGGCCTGCCCCACTTGAAGGATGGGGCCCTTGAGAACAGCTAATTTCCCCCTTTTCCCTGCTTGGAGAAGGCTTTAGCGGACCCAAATTGCACGGAGGCATGGCCTCCTCAGATGCAGATGCAGAGGGACAGCCCCATCCACTTACAACTTTGATTGTGCTGGATTCACCACTCTGCCTGTGTAACTCACCTCGAATAAGAATGGCATGATACTGTAGTGAATCAGTTCTATTCTCTTTCTGATCCTCTCATTCTTTTTCTACTCACAGTCTTTCTCCCATAGTCCCCTAGCAATAGCGGCTCACCTCCCCATCTGCACAGTAGCCATGTGCTTGTAAAAAGCTTCCTTAGTGTCATTTCATTATGATGCCCAACTGTGTTGTGAAGATTATGTGCTTACGTCAGAGTCGCTGCTTTACCTGACGATCCCTTTGATTTGAGTGATACAAATTACATTAGAGGATGAAGAAAAAGAGTACTTGTGGCACCTGAGAGACTAACAAATTTATTTGAGCATAAGCTTTTGTGAGCTACAGCTCACTTCATCATAAGCTCACGAAAGCTTATGCTCAAATAAATTTTTAGTCTCTCAGGTGCCACAAGTACTCCTTTTCTTTTTGCGGATACAGACTAACATGGCTGCTACTCTGAAACCTGTCATTAGAGGATGATACTCAATTTACTTTGACTTTTTAAATCATCATCTGGACATAGAGATTTCTATATATACACTAAAGACCATGCCCTTCCTAAGATTTCATTTCTCAGTTATTTTCCCACTCAGAGAATAGGGTTCAAGAAGATCCCATTAATCTTTTACTTAAAGCCAACAGAGTGCTGCACACTGCTGTGCTTGTTTGGATTTACAAGGCCACACCATGCCACTGATTTTTACGTAGCACTCCCCATTGACTTCAGTGGGTGGCTCTGAGTAAGAGTTGGTGGCATCCATAGGGCCCTTACTAATGGACAAGAGCTGGCTCATTCTTTTTCTGATTCAGCATTACCCAGTTAGACTCATTCAGGATTTTACTGTCTGTGATATCAAACAGTTTGATATTATGTGCTCTCTTCCTCCTTCTTAGTTGGTTAACACTTGAAGGGAAGAACCTGAGAAACCTGACATCACAATGTGCATTAGATTGTATAGCATTGGTTTCATTGATAACTGACTCATGAACAAGCATGTTATTTAATTATCCTTTTCCTGCACCAGTTCAAGGACTGGCCACTGGAGATCAGCATCAAATACAGCACCCCAGTGACAGAAACCCACAATAGCCTATGGACAGCCTCACTCTGAGAGAAGTTCATAAACAGATATGCCCTAAATCTCAGCAAGCAGGCTGACAATTCAGGCAGGATGATATTCACCCATTGTGTGGGGAGCCACTGGAAAGTCCTTTGTATTATTTAAGCCTTGCATTGAAGCCCTGCAGGGAAAATGAGTCAAGAGTGCTGTCTCCATGCTGGCCCCACCCATGTAAGTTAAAAAAAGAAGAAGACCTCAATGAAAATTGGCCAGGGATGGGCCGAGACCAATCATTAAAGCCATATTTATGAGAATCTGGTCTCCCAACAACATTGGACCATCACTCCAGCTGTTAGGGCCAAGACCCCAGGTTGGAGGTGGTGGATTCCACCTCCTTCCTTCCTCTCTCACATATACAAAGCCCATGTTTTCGAATGGATTTCACCCTAAATGAACTGAATACAAGACTGATCGCACATCAGAAGAAGCAAGAACTACAAGACTGAAAAACCTCCCTCTCTCTCACACACAAACCCCCAAAAGAGTAAGTAAATGCAACAAGGATGGTGCAGAAAATTTGAATTAATACTATCTGTCCTTGAGATCGAGGACTTCAATTTCCAGTGCTGTCACCTGTGCACCGTCAAAAGCACTACGTTCTGAAGTCAGAGTAACTCCTATTCTGTTCTTGATAGTTTAAATTTGCACTATGTTTTCCAGTTTCCTGAAAGCCCATTGCAAGAGGTGCCTGATAATTTTACAGGTCAGTTAATTCACAAGATGGCAATTAGTGTGGCAAGCTGCCACTTAGACCGACCAATCAAAACAAAACATAAGGGGAAGGAGGTGCTATGTCATTGTGTGGATAACAAAGAGAACAAAAGGATGATCTTTTAAATACACACTGGTTATAGTTAAGTTAATGATGTCATGTCTATCGTAAGGCCTAATGAAGGAACAATCAATAGAGAAAAATGCATCATTCCATCCACTTGTTTTTGAAAGGTAGAAGATACTTTTATTGCAAAGAAGTCATTTTCCCCCTTGAACCACACACATAAGGTAAGTCCCAACAGTGTTAATGGAAGTCATAAGACATTTAGACTAACATGTTTGACTTGAACATCCATGTAAAAGCAATGACGCCAAAAAAAAAAAAAGCCTCAGATGGGGAAAAAAAATGCCCATAGTACCAAATTATTTTGTGTCCCATGCTTTTGGGAAATATACTTCAATTTGTATTTTAGTACTACTTCTGGCTGGTGTGGTGTGAACATACACAATCTACTATTTCGGAAAATTCCACAGAGTTACCGACTGCTCCAATGAACACATTCATATCACTGGGTATCGAAACTGATACAAATGCTTTTGGGGAGACTGGAATATAAACTGACATTCCACATAAAGACCATTCTGACCTGAATTATATTACATTAAAAATACTGGGCCAATCAATCTCAGTTGCCCCAAGGTAAGTGGGAGTAGAATTTGGCCTACTAATGCTATGTTGGGGTTCTGGGGACTTAATTTCTGTTCCTCTGATTTGTGAGGTCACCAGAATTCCTTGGTGAAATTTTGTCTTGGCAGAGATTAGATATTATGTATATCTATAGCTATATCTATTGAAAAATCAGCCATGTAATAACCATCTTGGGCTTAATTCTCTTCTCACTTACTTTAGAATAAATTAGGAATAACTCCATTGGATGTACATCAGTTTCAAATTGGTGTGAGGTCCAAATCAAGCCCCTTATTTTTACAAATGAGCGAGAAAGTTTAATGAGCAATAGCATAGCAACAAATGAGTTATCCTATCTCTTCTTATGAGTCAGTATCATGACAGGTCATCACTCATATCTATTGGGCACTTTGTTTCTCCCACGCTTCTTTTGGAATGAAACTGATTTACATGCCAGCTACAGAATGTTAAGAGTGTGTAGAATGTTTCTTAATACAGAGATAATGAACCCTGTTAAATGTTAACAACTTACAAAATATGTTATTCATGAAACTTTATAGGGCCTTACTCTGCAAGTCTAACAGACACAGATTAACTCCACTGAAGTCAATGGGATGAAGTGCGACTCAGGATTAGTAAAGGTTACTGGATTGGATTAATGTTACATATGGCTCTATAATAAAAATAGAAGGAAATATTTCCAAAATATTACTTCTGTTATGTATTACATGGTACAGGTGTCTGCATATACATACAAACATCATATAGGCTAATAAAAATCTTAATACTACATCATCGCATATTATAATAATAGTGGTATGACTATTTTTATTAGTATGATTTGGGATGGGTGGAATGGTTGAGGAATGGTGAAACCATCAACAATTTCACAGGTTGTCCCCAGAGAGTTTGATTAAAACCTTAATACCAAACCATACCATTATGTATTCAGTATGTTAAAGAAATACTTTAAAATTATGACATTTCTGTGGGTAGAAAAACTGTCTATGTTGCAAAAATCCATCTGCAAGAGTTTCTTCTGTCCCCAGATGCAGAACGTGCACCTCTAAAATTAAACTTGCTCACGACCCAACACAAACAAGATTCTAGAACAGTGACAGCTTTTCTGCACCTTTTATAAATGGTTTTTAGCAGCATGTCTTACAGTGGATTCAATGCACTCTGGAAAGTTTAATGGTTTAATGTATCAGTTAATCCTTCAGCATGCTTTATTCCCTTCAATACAATCCTGATTTTATCCTCCCCTTTTGGAAGTTTTCATTCACTATATAGAACATTACAAGAATTTTTTTTAAGTTACTTTTCTCAGTCCAAATGTGAATATTTGTGCAAAATTTGGGGAAAAAATGATTTAGATGTTTTCAAGTTAGAAGAGTAAGAATAAAATACATATCACGTGGCATTCTGATGGCTTGACTGAGTTCAGTGGTAATGCTATTCTAGCTGTACTGTGGAACATCTTTCCTGGCAGATAGATTTATCCCTTGGCAGTATGGACCATTCGCTGCCCTCTTTCTTGCTCTCCTCATTTCAGTGAATTGTGATGGATGCTTGTGCAGTTCCAGGAAAGAAGAGCAGCTTGTTTGGTTTATATGTTTTGTGTCTGTTTCCATCCAGTGAAAAAGGACAGAGTTTCTACATGACTGTGCCTGTGTCATTGTCATGTTTGTAATGGGCATTCCTGGATAAGATTGCTACATCCATGACAAAACAGTCCTTTCAATGGAGGGTTTCTGAACTGCTCAAATGTGTTTCCTAGCCCTTACATGTGGACTGAATAAAATGAAAGAGACACATAAAGTGACCTTAAAAGTTATCCATACGTTCCCTACCTCAGCTGCCTGAAGGTATCGGCAACATGCGCTAGCACAAAAAACATTAAAGTTAATGTATCCGCACCAGTGAGGTGAAAATTCAGCAGTAATATACTGAAAAAGGTAGACCTAATCCGGCACTCACTGGAGCCAATGATAAAACTCCCATCGAGTCCAAATGAAGCTGGATTGAGCACTGTCTTTGGCAATAGCATTTTACTGGGAACTGATGGCAAAAATTCAGTAGTCCAGTTTCTCTCCTCTTTCCTCTAATGCTGTAGCCATCACATATCAAATTATATCAAACTGGACAACTAGAAGATTTCACCTCTTTCTGTTGAATTCAGACGTGGCCACACTGATGATCTCTGGGCTTGATTATTGCCGACCTTATCCAGGAGTGAAGCCACATGCCTTGAAAAAACCCCCATTGGTACAAAACACAGCAGTGCATCTGCTTAGAAACACAGGTCGCCATGAACACATCCTACTGCTGCTTCACACTCTGCACAGGCTCCCCATTAAATATATAGGCCAATTCAAGATCTGAGTCCCAATATTCATAGCTCTCCATTGATTGGCCCCAGCTACCTCAGAGATCAGCTCGCCTGCTGCAACCATGACTAAGGCTAAGATTGTGTCATGGATATTTTTAATAAGTCAGGGACAGGCCATGGTCTTCCATTATATTTTTCTTTACTGCCCATGACCTGTCCATGACTTTTACTAAAAATATCCATGATAAAATGGGAAGGGATTGGGCAGCTGCGGGGTGGCTGGGAGCTCTGGAGCCTCAGGGTCCCACTGGCCCCTCCCTAGAGGTGGGGAGCTGCGGGGGTCCCCTTAGCCTCCATGGCAGCCGGGGATGTGGGGGTCCCCCGACCGCCTGTGGCAGAGGGGAGCTCCAGGTCCCCCGTCCCCTCCCCAGCAGCAGGGAGCTGTGGGAATCTCCCTGCCACTGTCACGGTGTGGAACTGTGGGGGCCACCTGCCCCACTGGGTGCTGTAGGGGTCCGCCTGCCCCACCACAGCTGGTGGGGAGCTGTGAGGATCCCTTTGCCACTGTGGCTGGTGAGGAGCTTTGGGAGCTGCCCTGTCCCCTGCCGTGGCTGGGAGCTGCAGGGTACCACCCCTGCCTGTGGTGGCTGGGAGTTTGGGGGCCCTCTGCCTCAGGTGGCGGGGGTACCTCATAGCTCCCTGCTACTGCAGGAGGTGTTGGGACCCTGCAGTTCCGAGCCGCTGGGGCTGAAGTCACGGAGGTCTTTGGAAGTCACAGACAAAATCACAACCTTAACCCTTACCTTTCATGACAGCACATGCTCCTGTAACAATGAAATTGTTAACCAATAGGGGGAGCCTTGTAAGTGCCAGAGACAGAAATTTCTTAGGTGCTGGAGTTACCTTTTATGAGAGTAACCACCACACAGCCTAAGGACAACCATGGGGCTCAGTGTTCAGCTCTACAAAACGCATCTCTTTGACTGGACTTTCCCTCAGTAAAGCCTTCATAACTTACAAAACATGTAAGTTATTTCCCCTATAGGTTGTTATATCTAGGGTCCTACCAAATTCATGACCGTGAAAAATGCATCACAGACCAAGAAATCTGGTCTGCCCTGTAAATCTGGCTATTGTAGGGGGGCAGAGGTATAACCACTCTTACTTCTGCACTGCCTTCAAAGCTGGGCATCCAGAGACTGGTGGCTTTTGGCCAGGCACCCAGTCCAGAAGGCAGAGCCGCCACCAGCAGCAGCGCAGAAGCATAGTATGGTATTGCCACCCTTACTTAACCCTTAACTAGGGCCCTAGTTATATCTATTTTAATTATTCTGGTTTCAGAGTAGCAGCCATGTTAGTCTGTATTCACAAAAAGAAAAAAAAAAGAGTACTTGTGGCACCTTAGAGACTAACAAATTTATTTGAGCATAAGCTTTCGTGAGCTACAGCTCGCTTCATCGGATGAATTCAGTGGAAAATACAGTGAGGAGATGTATATACATAGAGAACATGAAACAATGGGTATTACCATACACACTGTAACCAGAGTGATCACTTAAGGTGAGCTATTACCAGCGGGGGGGGGAGGGGACCTTTTGTAGTGATAATCAAGGTGGGCCATTTCCAGCTGTTGACAAGAACGTCTGAGGAACAGTGGGGGGTGGGGGGGATAAACATGGGGAAATAGTTTTACTTTGTGTAATGAACCATCCACTCCCAGTCTCTATTCAAGCCTAAGTTAATTGTACCAAGTTTGCAAATTAATTCCAATTCAGCAGTCTCTCATTGGAGTCTGTTTTTGAAGTTTTTTTGTTGAAGAATAGCCACTCTCAGGTTTGTAATTGAGTGACCAGAGAGACTGAAGTGTTCTCCGACTGGTTTTTGAATATTATAATTCTTGATGTCTGATTTGTGTCCATTTATTCTTTTACGTAGAGACTGTCCAGTTTGACCAATGTACATGGCAGAGGGGCATTGCTGGCACATGATGGCATATATCATATTGGTAGATGTGCAGGTGAACGAGCCTCTGATAGTGTGGCTGATGTGAATAGGCCCTATGATGGTGTCCCCTGAATAGATATATGGACAGAGTTGGTAACGGGCTTTGTTGCAAGGATAGGTTCCTGGGTTAGTGGTTCTGTTGTGTGGTGTGTGTGGTTGCTGGTGAGTATATCCTTCTCTATGTATATACATCTCCTCACTGTATTTTCCACTGAATGCATCCGATGAAGCGAGCTGTAGCTCATGAAAGCTTATGCTCAAATAAATTTGTTAGTCTCTAAGGTGCCACAAGTACTCTTTTTCTTTTTAATTATTCTGTAAGTCCTCTGATGCCTAGATACCTCAGTGCCTAGATAGCAGATCCTTCCTGTCAGGCTTACATCTGCAATACCTCTGCTTGAGCTGATCTCTAATAATGTAACTTCCAACTATATCCCTCATTAACAGATCTAAAACCACTTATGTGTTTCAATCATGGGACTCTGTATCAAAAGCCAGTTTTCATTACTGAAAATGGGGAGGAATTTTAGATTCTGGGGCACCCCTGAAAATTCCTGAGCAGGCTCTTTGAAATGAGCAAGGAATTTACTGGAACTAATAGTATCTTTCCCAAGTTCGACTGAGTCTAGTGCATATTGGAACAGGTCTTCTGGAACCTAGTCAATGATGTGCGACAATGCAGACATGATAAAAAAGCTCCAGGTTATTTAGATCTTGAGTCTCAATGTCTAGATTCAAGGAACTCTCCAATTACCCAGGACATAACAATTACACTTATATCCAGAAACTTATCTGTACAAGATAACTTGATTTTAATACTGTGCCTTGCAGTGGTCTCCTTTGGCAAAGAGTTGTTATTTGTAATGGAAATACTGACATACATTGTGACTCATAACAGCATATGGAAAGCTGCACAAAATCTCAGTGGGATCATAAATACTCCATGTCACCAGAGCTCAATATTTTTAGCAGCAAAAAGGTTTTGTATATCGTCATACACTTGGAAAATGCTGGAAGAGCTTCTTTTCATGCGAGTGTTGACATTTGCTAGCCAGGTTCCTCTTTAAACATGTGGAGCATCTGGATGGAAACAACCTTCTGAGCAAAACTGTAACTGACACAGAGGATCCTTATGCATGTAATCCAAAGCTTTTAAAAACCTCATTCATCTCTCTGGGGTTTCCCTCTTGTAGTTAATGCAGTTTTGTGGCTCAGTTGACTCCAGTACTCTCAGTGGAGCTGTGTGTGCACTTTATTCTGCAAATTGAAACCTTGGAGGAATGGATAACTCTTCCTAAGTTTCTCACATGTTGGATGAGAAGAAAAATAAATTCCACAGAAAAGTATTAACACCACCAAAGTTTGTTGCAACAAATAAAGACTTTCAGAGATCATAGTATTACTCAAGAACACAATATCAACTTTAAAAAAATAAATTACAAAGCAATGAATGAAGAATCAACATTACTTGGTTCCAAATGTAAAGGAACTATATTCATCTACATGAAGATTGGCTAGACATTAATTAAAGCAAGTGCTTTTTTGTTTTATATTCAGCTGCCAAGATTTAGTATACAACTGCACAGTTATCCATCGATATCAGTAACGTAAATCAATGCACCATCAATAATATACTAAAATTCCATTGCTGAACTATATTGATTTTGAATTTCATTATTATTGTATTCTTGAAGCAGAAGATACTAGCTTTCAAGAAGAATTAATACTAGCCTGTGGACTATTCCTAGACAGAAAATTATAGGACACTAGCATTAGGGTTGAAAGTGCTTATCACTGATATCAGAACACCCTTCCAAAAATATCATAGTTATCAAAAAGCAGTGGAGTGACTTGTGATTTTTATTGATGTAATTGAGCTCAGAATATGGTCTGCAATGTTTACTAGTTCTGTATCTGGCTTTATCCGGCTGAACCTTGGGGGAAAAACAAAATCGACTCTCTGAAACTCAAAATAAATGCAACAATGTTTAAAAATAGTGTATTAAACTTGTTAGCTAGTAAAGTTTCTTGGTGACCTTCTATAGTCTTGTTTAATAGTGATTATTAGACCTAAATTGTTAGGGCCAAACTGCCTGTGAGTAAACCAGTGAAACTCCAATAAATCATGCCCATTTACATCTGGACTGAAGTGAACTCCTTCATTTAGGTGCCTAAACACATTTGGAAAAATCTGGCCCTTTGTGGATTTAAGCACTTCTGAAATTTGGCCTTACTGTGCACATTAATATTCTAATTCGATCTTATTATTCTTTTGGGAAGTGTCAAAGACCTGTAGTCTTTAGTGCATACAAAACTTCTGTGCATAAAATCTTATTAAATTAGTTCTGCTTCTCTCTTTCTTCTTGTGTTCTGCGCTAATTCCATTAAGAATACAACTGCTATTGAAGGCGACTGGACTGGAGGTTTCCCTTCAGTGAATACTTCCATTTCAGCACCAGCAATTTTATCTGCCCTTCTGTTTTCCTGTTGCTCCAAGCTACTAGTTTAAAAAAACAGTGTAATGTGCAGTACCTTGTATTGAAAGCTGTTAAATGAGGAATAGCTCCTTCCCTTAACAGGTAGCACAAAGACTAAAATCACCTAGAGTTTGGCAAGCATGCATAATCCTTAGACAAGACAGTGCAAAAGGTAGTACAGAAAATTGTAGGGATTTGGCTCCACACATTAGCAATAACTATTGGCCCCAGTCATGCCAACACTTAGGACTAGTACATGTGACTAGTCCTTTGACTTCTGTGGGAGTATTCATAAGTAAAACGTCATGCATGTGCTTAAGTGTTTGCATAATTGATGCCTTAATCACTAACTTTAGTTACAACCAAAAAACTAAGTAAAAAGCCAGGGAAAAATACTGAATCACAGAAAATCCTGGAAAGCGTATGGCCCATTCTTTCAGAGACTCCATAGCTAAGGTTGAGACTTGCCTTCCATTATAAACATTTGGCCGTCCCTTTAAGTTCTCAAAACTGTAATATCTTATTTCAATTTTGCATGTGTGTTCTGTGGTCAACAGCCAATTTTCTGCTTATATATAAGGTGATACAGACAAGTGGTTTTCAAGATATGGGAACCAGGCAAAAAAAATAGAGGTTAATCATGATTGTAAATTTTAGTACTATTTTTTCATGTCTTATCTACAGAACAGGTGTCCTAGAAACTTTAAATGAAACGGGACCGATCTTGGTGGGTTTCTAATATCCAGGATCAATTATGATATTGGAAAGGCCTAATGATTGTTCGCTGCCTAATTAGGAACATCAGCATGGCCGATTGGCTTCTAATGTTGAAAGGTGCTGAAGGTGGAGCCTAAACTTTAATTTAAAATAAGTTCTCTAGGTCTCTGCCATGGGGAGACTAGTTTCAAAATACAAGCAAATTGCTAGGGAGGTTTCCCCGCCCTGGTCCCGCCTCCTCCCCTGCGCGCGCCACCTCCCTACTCCTCCCTCTCCCTCCTGGAAAGTCCTAAGGTGGCGGGAAGTGCTAGGAAGTAGATGGAGGAACGGGGACATGGCACACTTGGGAGGGGGGCGGAGGCTGGGGGTGACGGGAGCTATGGTGGGCCACAGGAAATAACTCCGCGGGCTGCATGTTTGACACCCTTGCTCTAACTCATGATTTTCTTTGATCCGGGAATGTATTTCAGATTAATTTATTTCCCCATTTGCACCATCTCCATAATCCATTTACACTGGTGTAAGTAGGTGTTAATGTCCAAGTTGGACAATGATCATCATACCTTAAATTCCAAATCACATAGTCTGAATGACATAGTATCTCATTTACCCATGTTGTTGCCACTGACGTAATGATGTGTTGTGAAAGCATGACTAAAAGTGTTAGTGTGTATGCATTTTGCATGAAATAAAATGGCATAGGAACAGTTGAGAAAACTTTTAGGTACAAATGAGAATTGTATAAAATACTTGAAAATTCAAATCTGAAATAATCTAGAAGATATTTATAGTTTACATAGCAAACCATTACTTTCATAAATGAAAAAAGATGTAGAGTGCTGGGGGAAGTATGTAATTTTTTGATCAGTCCTTGAATAGTCATGGTAAAATTAATATTTGCCTATAATATATTTCTGACTTTAGAATCTTTCTATAATCACCATGTAAATAGTATGTGTATATCTATCTATCTATATCTATATCTATCACACACAAATATGCATATGGAGGGAGAGAGAATACTGTTAGAATTAATATGGAATAAGACAAGACAAAGCAAGTTTAGTTGATTTATACAGATCTATTAAAGCAGTTTGGACTAGCTGTTCCAGATATTATATATTATATCTATTAAGTCAGCCAGATCAAAGCAATAGTGGACTGGGTACACCGAATCCAGCAAAACAAACGGTCACACTTGAAGAAATTAAGAATCACTCTGTCATTTGCTTGGAGTGCCACTGAGTACTGGTAGCTTCTAACTGGAAAAAAAGAAAAACTGCCCCAAATTAGAGTAACGGTATAAAAAAAGTACAGAGAGAGTGTGAGTGTGAGTGTGTGGTAGGGGGAGAGATTAGAGTTATGGAAAAATTAATGTATCTATTTTCCATATACTTAATAGATGTGACACAGATAGGTATATGGATATTTGGGTCCGATTTATTCAATACCTAGAGCACACTCACTCACAAAACAGATCACATATGAATGTTTTAAAAATATAGACATGGCTAGGTTTGTAAATGCAAATGAAAATGGAATTCATTTTTACTTTAGAAACAACGTAAGGAGCTTCCTCGTAGAACATGGCAATACCCTGCCTGACAGAAAAGTGGGATGACGATGTCATTGCATGTTTCTCTAAACAAAAAGTTTATGGTAGTGATTTTAAACATGTTAAAATTTCCTAAATGAACACTTACTAAATAAATACACCCCACTCACTATTCTGACCAAGTTAAAAAAATGTGAAATTACTTATCTTTTCACTTCTCCAGAAATCACACAGAATGGGCACTGTGCCAAACTTCTGTTGTGCTTGCTTCCTCTTGGAAAGATTTGCTTGTTTGTTTAGGGTCTGAAAATGATACCAAGTTGTTTTTTCTCCAGAAACTTTAAATGTAGAAGTCTTATTTAACACCTTAATTATATCAGGTTGTGCTCAGTTAGCTTTGTAAGCCTCAGGAGGATCATGAGCATCCCCTCTGTACAGTTCTGCATTTTCCTTGTTGTTAATTTAATACTTATGAAGAGCCCATAAATTTGTATTGAGTTTTTTCCCTTATAGGTTTCAGCCCCATTAGTATATAGCACAGATGGGAGTCTCCAACTCATTACAGGGAGCTACTTTAATACTGACCCCATCAATCTGTTTTGTTTTCATTTCAGAGACAGAAGAGTTGCTACAGAGAGTTTATCTATATGCAACCGCTGTTATGCATGTGCCGAGATGACAAGTTCTGAAGTTAGTGAGGCAGAACAAAGGGAAATGGAAACATTATAATATGGATGAATAGGGAACCTTTTGGCATGCTACCAAGCAGCCAGTATAGCTAGATTGAATTTATAACCCTGTTGCAGTTACTTAAGAAAACACAACACCATACATACACAGATCAATATTCTCGACCTGTTTATGTTTAAAAAAAAATTAACTAGGCTGATGCATTGACCACCTCTTCTAAATTTAATCACACTGGGAAAATTAGAATAATTTCATGTTTTCTACTTTAGCATTCCTCTGAAATGAGAACATCTGGATAATTACTGATTTAACTCGCTAAAACAGAAAAGAAAAATGGCTACTTACATGATTAACAACTTCTGTTCTTCATCAGAAGTTTTTTTCTTTTTTAAAAGATATATTTTCCTTAATAAAATAATCCTTTAGCCAACATAAAACTCAAGCTGAGGAAGCCTAAGAGGGATAAAGAGCACTATTACAACTTCATATTAAAATGTTTGCAAATCCAAAGCTAATATCTTAGAATGTTTTAAAACAAACATTTTGCTTAGAAAATGTTTGCATCTATTTCTCCTTACACCTCCTCTATTTTATTGCATGAAAACAGGATCTTTGCACAATAAGAATGACTGATCCTGCTGTTGAGGTGCAAGTGAAACATAAAAGAGTAGGAATTTCAAACAATGTGGTGTTCATTCATTAAAGAGAACCATTTTCTGTAACTCCAATTTCATGATTCAGAAGCTCTGTTGATAGTAATTAGTAACTATGTGTAAAATATCAGGATTTATACAGGGTAAATTTGGAGTCAGAAAAGGAGAGACATTTCTTGGAGACATGGATAGAGGGACAGTGATTGCATAAACTGATAGAACTATTGTATTTTGTAGAAATTTAAGATCATAGGTTCTGAATCTGCAAACAGTCAAAATCACATTCTTAACTTTATTCAGATGACAAGTCCCATTAGCGCCAATGGGACTACTCACAAGTAAAATTAAACTTGTGCTTAACTGTTTGAGAATCTTGTCCAGAAATTCTTATGCTATATGCCATGATGTAAAAGCACTTTTAAAGTGTAATTTAAAAATCATACGTATAAACAGCTAGTGTCTCAAAATAAAAACTCCCAAAACAAAACAAAAAAACCCAACAATTAGAAAGTCATTCAGCTGAGCAGCAATAATTATTTCAGCCTGGACAATACCATTTTATATATTTTCTTCACTTGTTCTTTATTGCTAACGAAGACAGGATCTTTGTTTCTTAAGAGTTCATCTCCTCCAGCCTATTGTTCTATAATGTGATATCACAATCATTTGTGTAGCAATCAATTGTCACCTCACAGCTGGAGGATTATTTTTCAAAGAAAAGCAATTAATTCACTTCAAATAACTAATTATCGCCTCTCACCCTACCTCTCCAAACATTCATTCTTTTTTACTTTTACCCACCCAAAAAACTCCCTATTATATACAAGTTGCTTCACTACGAACAATCTTTCAAAGAAGAAAAACAAACCCACATCAAAACATAGAGGATTATGCCTTGAGGTGGGGGAAAAAACAGCAGGATCAGTCAAATTCTTATTAAGCAAAGATCCGGTTTTCATTTAATAAAGGACTAAAGAGAAATAGAGAAAAATAATATTGAGAACGATGCAAACATTTTCTGAGCAGAATGTTTGTTTAAAAATACTTATAAGGCATTAGATTCAGGTTTGCAAGCTTTTTGATATGAAGCTGTAATAGAGCACAAGTGGGCATCCTAAATGCCTTAGCTCTAGCTTATGATTTTATTAGTGGTACATTTGTTTTAGTTATTGGTTTTCATTACATCTGACAAGTAGAGGAAAACCATTTAAGCATTAATATTTAAGAAGTCAGGGACCATTTTTTTTTAAAATCACCCATTTCAAATTCTACATTTATGTCCTTGCAGAAAGAAAACAATGAATTCAAGGCATAAGGTGACTGCACATGGCCTGGTCATTCTAGTCCAGGTTCTTTTTTTAGTGACTACTGAGTTGAATGAGATATTGACAAAATGTATTGATTACAACATTAAGGATTTCTGGTCTTATGTTTGCAGAGAGAGAATGCAACTAACAGTGACATAAGAAAATTACAGATTAAAAACAGTCAATCCAGACATTTTGTCACACACACTTGAAAAAAAAGGTAAGGCAAAATTACAATAAAATGTTAACATGCTACATCAAACATTTCTTGTACGGGATCAGGTCAATACTCAAAGAACTGGCTAAAGTCTTGCTTGCCAGCTGGGAAGCACTCCTCCTCTGAGCATGCTGGAAAGGGTGACCACATTTCTAAATACCTCTCCTCTTTTTGGCAAAGGTTGGGCCCTATTTTAACTGAACTGGTTAAGGGCATATTGCAGGGGAATGAGATTTCAGATTTGTGATTATGCACTTTTAAAAAAAGCCAATAGAAACAACTGAACAAACTCCTGCAATGTGGGCCCTAATCCTGCAGATAGCTGTACTAGTACAGACCAGGTACCCATGCAGAGTCCAACTGGAATCAGTGGGCATAGAATCCATGTTTGTGGCCAAGCCCAGACACGGGATACTACCACAGGTCAAAAGAATCAAAGGATATAAAACTAGCTTGTCTCTTCGTTGCTAAATATTTTCTTTTAAATCAACATAGTCCCCAGTTTGTGGTGGACCCTGGCAAATGAGCTAAGGTCTGTTAATAATAACCAGATATGGGTCAGAGCCAAAACCCTAACTTTCAAATACCCCTAAGCTTGGGGTGATCAAAATTAGATTCTCATGTCATTTGTAGGTTGAGCCAATCTCTGTTAACTTCATATCTAAGATACTTATGTAGCCCCCCCACCACTATAGAGTCTGAGCCCCCCAGATTCTTTAATGTCTTTATTCTCACAATACCCCTGTAAGGTAGGGAAGTGCTATTAGCCTCATTTTACAGATGGGGGAATGGAGGCACAATGGTACTTAGGTGCCTTAGTCCCAGTTTTAGGCTCCATTGTGATGCACAAAACCCCATTCTGCTGCCACTGCCTAAACACACTCAGCGCCTATGTTTTCAGGGTAGAAGCTCCCTAGGACCTATATTTCTGCCTCTGAGCATGCACACTGCTGCTTCACTCTGGGAGTCTAGTCTTCTACCTAAGCCCCAGAGCGAGCCACAAGCTGGGGAAGACAGGAGGAGATGGTGGTGCTGCCATCGCCAGCCACTTTATATCTTTTAGCCCAGCAGTTAAAGACTCACCTGGGATGTGGGAGACTCAGGTTCAATTCCCCCATCTGCCTGAGGGGGAGAAAGGATTTGAATAGTGGGCTTCGACTTCTCAGGACTGTGCTCTAACCACTGAGCCATGGGATAGTCTGATGGGGTGGGGGTGCTCCCTCAATCTCTCCTGTTGAAGCTATTCCACTTTTTATTTAGAGTCACTGGGCTAGAGAGACCCTCTATAGCTTGGTGGTTATGGCATCCACCCGGGAGACTCAGGGTCCAGTCCCCCGGTCTAGTTATACACAGTAGAACAACTTCAGAATGAGAGATGGAGGAAGTCCCACAACAAAATATCCCATAGCTCAGTGATAAGAAGTGGGAGACCCAAACCTCAAATCTTTTTCCCTATCAGCTAGAGAGGGGGAGTTGATCCCAAGTCTCCCACATCCTGAGTACCCTCCCCACTGGGCTAACAGTTATAAGGGACAGGACACCCCCTTCTCCTCTATTTTATGTGGCCATAGATGTGCTCAGAGCACATCTATTGCCTCAGGCTCCAAAGGGAAGGTAGGCCAAGGGATTGCCTACCTGGTGAATCCCACTGAGACTTAGGCAGAAGTTAGGTGCTGAGGAGTATCAGGACTGAGGAGGCCGTGTGCACGTTCAGCCACTGAAATTTAGATGCCTTAGGGACATTACCAGTAGAAACATAGGCACCAGCTGGCAGTAGTTTTGTCAATGCCATTAGGTGCCCATATCCAACATTTAGGCACCTAAACTGGCAGCTAGACTAGAGTCCCTTTGTGAACTTAGGCCTAAGTTACTTGCCCAAGGATATTCAGAGAGTCTGGCAGAACAAGGATATTGAACTAGGCTCTCCTAAAGCTTAAGATAGCATCTTTACCACTAGGCCATCCTTCATACAATCCCTCCCTCTGGTCTCTGGAATATCAAGAACTCACCAGAAAACAAAAAAGTCACTAGGAGAGTTTCACTTCTATTTTAGTCACAGTAGCTGTGATCACACTGGACCAAATATAACCTTTCCTCAGACAAACATTACTTCAAAGAAATGGGATTTTCACCTATGGAAAGATTGCAGGATTTGACCCATGAGGAGAAATCTTGGCCTCACTGAAGTCAATGACAAAACTCCCATAGACTGCAATGGGGCCAAGATTCCACCCACAGTTTTTCTATGCTTAAGATTCTAAATTAGAGTCATCATTCCTTTGAGTGAATATAGACTAGTACGTGTCTACACGCTGCCTGTTTGTTGAGTGTCGTTCACCTGTCATTCTTATTATATTATATTAGTCCATAATGGGGTTCTGATCCTAACAGGAGATTTTGTGTTGGGCAAATCTATAATAAGCCACAGTCCCTGCCTTGAACAGTTTATAATCTAAAGAGAAGACAAATTACATTCCTATAACAATGGGAATGTAAAGTGGAGACTTGAGATGAGGGTAATATAAGCTTATCTTAGGGGCAACTTGAAGGTTCCTAATTTAAAAACACTTTTTCCATTATCATTTTAAAATGTGCCTTCAGATGATAATTCCAAATCCTCCCTTAATGTGGTGTCCAAGTCCTAGCATCAAGGGATCTGGTGTGTGCATACATGTGCATCAGGCTATTTGCTATTCTGCATTAACTTACATTAGTGATGGCGTGTAGATACCCCTCTACCCCCATTGTATACACTTTTGTGTAGTACTTGCTTAAAGTCTATATAGTCCAGTGATACCATGCTAATTATAATGTCTTCATTAAAAATCCTCTCTTAAGGCTGTTAGCTGATTGTAACTCTGCAGATTATGTTGATTGAAACTCCAGGCCAAGATTTTACAGTTTAGAAGCCAAGAATCCCATTTGACTTGCTTGCGTCAGCTACATGCAAATTGCATCTAAGAGAAGATCTTGTGCTTGCGTTGCCCAGACAGCCTATGTTTAATGAGGCTCAAAAGCTACTAAGTTCTCTTGCAGAACTAAAATAGAAAGGAAAATAAAATATGGCAAAATTAGATTGGCAGTGTTTCAAACAGCC
Source organism: Dermochelys coriacea (assembly GCF_009764565.3). Taxonomy (NCBI): domain Eukaryota; kingdom Metazoa; phylum Chordata; order Testudines; family Dermochelyidae; genus Dermochelys; species Dermochelys coriacea. The sequence goes on from NC_050068.2 coordinate 113,612,983, forward strand.
TCTGAAATTGCTTATAAATACAAAAGTGACCCAATGATGCAGGAAAATCACAAGGAAGACTTTAGGGGAGTAGATGGCTCAGGATTTTGGAAATGGGAAAGAGTGCTCTGCCTTCAGGTTTCTGTTTCAAAACTAGTCTGTGTTGGTAAAAAGTGAAACACTGCTGTCTGGTTCCGATGGGAAACCAGCTGTGATCACAGTTTAATTCCCAGACTACAAGTCCACATAACAAGAGCTACCACTTACTCCAAGTCTGAAGTAGTGTAACTTGTAAATGAAACTCAAATTTAATGTGAACTCCCACAATGCCCTTCCCAGAGTGCTCTCACTCCATATAGGAGCACCCCCCCATAGGCTCAGATTCCCACATTAACTTGTATTGTTTGGTGAGGTGAGGCCCACTGTGTTTCTTTGTAATGCTTTTGGGATCTCCAGGGGAGAGTTGGTTGGCTTTCTTCTCTCTCCCAGAGATTCTGTTTACCCCAGGGATCATTCTTTCAGGGACTGGCTTGTTTCCCTCCTAATCTATTCTCAGGTTCTACCTGCTCCCATTTCTTCTGACATAATTTTCCTTCTGAGCCTAAGCCCTTCAAAATTTTCATGAAATAAAGGGTGTTTGGGCACAACACCTACTAATTAGGAGATGCCGGAGAGAGGACTGTATGTGGATGTAATCCAGCAAGTCAGGCACCCTAATAAATAGAATAGAGGACCTCAAGACTGCAGCACCTAGAAGAATGAGGAGAGCATGGATGTAGGAAGAACAGAAGTTTGCCAGGCCTATCTTAAGGGTATGCCTATACAGCAAAAGCTGTGCACAGGCTAGCAAACCAGAGCTAGCTTGAATGCAGCTGGTATGGGTAACAACTACAATGAAGACAGCACCAGTAGAACAAGCCTGGCACTCTGGGCCTGAACTCAGCTTGCTAGCCTGCTCTGAAGTCCATACTATGCTCTCTTCACTGCTACTGCTAAATGTGCTAGCTGGATTCAAGCTGGACAGCTTTTTCTGTGTAGACATACCCAAAACAATTCCAAATGAGGAGGGTTGGGGAGTCCAAATAGGAAGGGATGTAGGGCCTGTGACCAGATGACCATGAGCAAAAAGAGACTGCCTGGATCTCTCCTATTTCTCAATATATGGGATATGGAAAATATTTTGGTATTTGACACTTCACTTTCTGGATACCCAGAAACTAGGAGGTGCCATAGCCTTTTGGAGAAGGCTTAAGGAAGATTTAATACAGGTTTGTGGTTTGGGACGATGCCTGAAGGTTGATTGAGATAAAAATATCTGTCTGCTCATCCCTTAATTAAGGGATCCACCAAGGAGATGAATGAACACAGAGACAAAAGTTATCCTTTCAGATCAGGGTTGCAGCTGGCTGTATGCAGTGTGAGAAAATGTTTATTGCTGGTGTCTGGGATGTCCTTGCTCTGTGGATAAATACTTCAGTTGCACAGGCTGTCAGTCCAGCACCTTTCACAAGCAATTGCTAATTTTTATTTTTTGATTGATTTTAAAAATCTAGCTTTTAGATATAGGCTAGAACCAAGTTCCCTTAAGGCTAAAACGTCCTTATACAGGATACATCTAAAGCCCTAATTATTTTTGAATCCCTCTGCTGTAACTTTTACACAACTTGCCTTACTGCATTTGCTGACTTTGGTCGTTCTATTTATTGAATTAAGCCTCTGTGCAATACCACCACCATGTCAAAGGAAACAAAATAAAAACAAAAATAAAACAACCTCCCAAATGGCTTTTAGGATGAACTTGCATTAAAATAAATCTACAGCTTTTCTATTGCTGCATTAGTCATTAGCTCAGGAAGCATGACTGCATCAATCCTTTTCTTTCTTTTAAGAGATTAAAAGTCTTTGAGAGTATCTTAAATCTTCGTTGTAGAATACAATGCTTGGCAAGTATGACTAACTTTTCTTATAACTAATACTTAAAATAACTGGCTGTCCGTTCCAAATTCTATATTGTTCTTTAATATAGAGACCAGACTTTAGAGGCAGTAAATCCATTACTCAGTAGTACCTGCACCTACCCCCTAGACACTCTGGCCCAGATCCTCAAAAGGTACATAGGTCCCTAACACCCATTGACTTCTTGCATGAATAGCAGCAGTGAAACTGACAATGTCAGTTTCATATTTCGTTTCAGAAACACCACCTTTTAGTGTTTCCAAAAAGAATTTTTCCAGTTTGCGGAGAAATTTCAGCAAATTTGCTTTTGCTTCAAGAAAAACATATCCATAACAACAACAACAACAACAACAAAAACCCAACCAAAAATTTTTTCATGAACTGAAAAGCATCAGTGTCAGTTAGCTCTAGTGTTAGCCCATGTTATCTGGTAGAGTTAAAACCTAGGTCCTCCTCTGCCTTGAGGGTTTACCTTGTATACCTTTAATTTTCCTAGTGATACATGGCTTAAGTCTGACAGTTGAGAGCTGAGAATATCTCTGTGAGAGGTGAGGAAAGAGATTAATGGTTCCGAGTGTGAGTAAACAAAAATAAAATACAAATGTGTATATTGAGGTACAAGTACTACTAACAAATGTATTACTTGTTGACAGTCATGATCCAGAGAACTCAGCAGGCAAATTTTGGGTGAAAGTTTTTCAATTTTCTAAGCATTCTGGACAAACTAAATTGATGGAATATACTTGAACATCATCTGTCAATTAAAGGCCCCTCTTATATCCATAACCAATTACAATTCTTAATTGATAAGTGGCAGAAATCACAAGCCATGCTATCAATTTGCATTAGAGGGGACATTAATGACAAAGAAGTGTCATTTGAGCAGCTAAGAAACTGCAGCCATCAAAAAACTTTTGCAGGTAATTAAAATGAACCACTTCTCAGAGGTAATAATTGATCTGTGCTGCTTGCTAGCTACCAGGAATTCAGATGGAATGCTTGCTCAGGCACCAGATAAAGTTATTAGAGTTTTGGCTTAAATAAAGTTAGATGTATCCAGAATACGGAGGACTGACAAAATAAAAATATCTGGCAGAGAAATTCTTATTGAAAATGTTTTCTGAAATTAAACATCAAAGCTTCAAATATTTTCAGGTAAAGACCGTGAGCCACATTCTGAGCAAGTTTAAATCAGTATAGCAATGTTGTCATCCATGAGCTATGCTGATTTATATCAGGTGAGAATTAGGCCTGGTATTTTAAGGGTTAACTCCCTAAGAAACCAATTTAAAAGCTATTTTCCTCACACAGCTGACATTTTCACTGGGCTGTTGAATGTTGTTGTTTCACCACCAGCTAATCAGAATCTCACGTAAGTGTTTACAGAGTGCTAGTCATTGTAATATCTAGCCAGGAGAGTGGCTGGCATTTTCTATGTTGGCTGTCAACCAGCATATTAATAAAGGTCAAGCCACTGAGGATCAGTTACCACCACCAGAAGAGAGCAGCTGTAGCCAGGAACTCCTGGGCCCCCTCTGTGTTATATATAAATACACACCTGTTTTAAAAAAGATACTTTAGCTGAAGCACTCTGAGAAATACAAAGTGAAGATTATGCCTCACTTGGCCTCTGCACCTCTCTTCCATGTCTCTTGGTCTTCTCCTAGCTCTCTGTGCACCATCCCTCACCCATAACTGTCCCAGTCCCCATATCCTTCCTCCATACCCCTCGTCTATGGCTCCATTTCTATATCCTTCTTAGACCGCACAGATACCCTGTTCTCTCTTCAATGCCCCTCCTCTTTGCTCCCTCATCCCAGCCCTCCTCTCCGTTCCTCCTTCCATGCCCTGCCAATCTTCTGCATCCCTTCTTTGTGCTCACTCCTCCTGCCTCCCCCAGAACTCAACCATCCATGCACCCTCCAATTGCTGCAGACTCATGGCACAGGGTCTGCTCTACACACTGCTTGGCTCATGGCTCATCTGGGGAATTAGCTTGCTACTGTCCATGCGCTGTCTGCCAGTATGACTGCCACTCATTGCCCCAGTCACTCACTCTGTGGCTACTCTTCCATCAGTCCAGAGCTGCTGTGCCTCTCCTTCATGGCTTAGCCCTCTGGCCAAGTTACCATCATCCTTCCCTTCCAGGATATTATCAAGGTCACCTTCCTTGGAGTCAGAGGCAGTCTCCATCTTCAATGTGCTGACAGTACCACTCCCATAGTGGCTGGTAGGGAACCCAGGCCCACCCTCTACACCAGGTACCAATCCAAGGACCCTCAAACCAGCAGTTCATGTCTAGCTCTATACCCTTACTGTTCCTTCCCAGGACTACTTCTTACCCTCCTTTCTCAGGCTCCTACTCTCCTCCTTGTATCAGTGTGACTGAAGGTTCACCTTGCTACAACCTAGGGTGACCATCTTTCCCTATGCTGAATATAGGACACCTGGTAAAATTACTCGTATTCAAGCAAGTTCAATGGCAATCAATCAGAAATATGCAGTACAAACATTAAAATTAACATCAAGTTGACTGAGCTCCTGTTAAAAGAAATACTGCATAGTTGAATTCTTTTTTTTTTAAAACCATCTTTAAAGCTTTAGGGTTCATATGGGGAGAGTGACACCCCCTCTACCCCACCCACATGGGGAGAGGTGACACACACACACACCCTTACCCCTCTCTCACATGTGGGGGAGGGTGTGTGACCAACTGACCCACCCCTCATTGACCAGTGTTCTCTGCCCTCTATGCCTAGCTGGGCCCCTGGGATGGACCTGCCTCTCCTGGTACCTGGTGCCTTGTCTTCCTGAGGCAACATGTGGAGTGGGTGGGGAAGGACTCAGGGTCACATCCCCCCACCCCGATTTCTGTAAGGGTTCACACCAGAATGTGGCCAGCAGCAGCCTTTCAGCACTGTGTGTGAGGGAAAGGATGGGAGCTGCTTCCAGCTGCAGGGGAGGTGGGGAGCTGCTGGCCCGTGTCTTTGCAGAGCTCATCTCTTCCCCCCCACCCACTCCTCTGTGGCTGGCAGCAGCTTGCCCCTTCCTGCCTGCACAACTTCAAAAGGCAGCTAACACCTCCAGGCTGCTGCTACCCACTGACATAACCCAGCTGCCTCCTGTCCCCCAGTTACAACGCAGGCAGGAAGAGGTTAAGCCCCAAGGATGCTCTGTGCACCAGAGCCAAGGGAACCTGACTGCAGGAACTTCAGTGAATCCAGTCAGAGAGGTGGCTCAGCAGGGCAGGGAGCCTAGGGGACAGAGCAGCCCAGCGCTCCCTGGGGGAAGGACCAAGGGTGGTGGGGTGGGTGAAAAGGGTGCTAAGCCCTCCTCTAAGCCTGTGGAGCCTGCAGGGTCGGGGTGCGAACAGGCTGGAAATCGCTCCCCCCCCAGCCAATCCTGAGCTTAGCTGAGGGGCAGAGAGGCTTCCCCATGCTAGTGCTGTGTGTGGCTTTGGTGCATGCAGGGCTCGGCTCCTCCTGGCCAGCATCCTGGGCCAGAGGGTCTTGGGCTTTCCTGGGGCACCAGCCCAGCCAGAGGGAGTGGGGGAGGAAGAAGCCTGCTGGCCAGGCTTTTGGTGAGCTGAGTGCTTCGACCAGGGGCTGGTTCTCCGCACAGTGCTGGGAACGGGATGCGCCCTGCGGGGGAAGATATAGAGGAGCAGCGGGGTTCGGGGGTGTTTGAAGGGGCAAAGCAGGGAGAGGAGAGTGAGGGGGAGCATGTAAAGGGCCAATGAGTGGGCAGCAGAGGTGACACGTCACCGGTCACCACCTCACACCTGCCTGCACTCACCAGCCATCACAGCTCACGGTGCTCAGCCAGAGCCGGCTGGAAACAGGACAGGAGACGGGGCCCTGCTGGCTGAGGGCAGAAACGTAGCGGGGGCTGCACTGACCAGCAGGGGGAGTGGCCGGCCCCACACACTGCATCTTTGCTCCGCCACCAGCCTTGCACACCCACCCCCATCGTTGGCTACTGAACCCCCCTCACCGCTGGTGGGCTAGTGGCTGATGAGCAAGGATCAGGCCAGCAGCAGGACCCGCCAGTACTGATGGAGGGAGGAGACAGAATATATGGGACAATTCACCTGTTTTAAAGAAAAAGTCAGGACACCTGCAGGAGGGCTTAAAATGGGACATCTGGTCACCCTACTCCAACCCCCGCACCCTAGCTTCAGCTTCTAGGCTTTGTAGAAGCCCAGTCTGCTTCACTCTCAATCAGTCTCATTGCCCCTTAGCTCCCCAGCAGGTGCAGCCTATGGCTAATTGGCCTTTTACCACTTTAACCCCATCTGTGCTGGTGTGGGATGAAAGCCTCATCATAAATCAGCAAGTCACTATACTAGAGACAGAACTAGCAGTGACACCTATAGTTAAGTGGCTAACACTTTCCATTATAAACCTGTCCCCAGTTGCCTCTAATTGAAAGCTTTAACCAGTTGGATTGAAATTTTCCATGTTTGCTCTATGCCTCAGGCTAATTCCCCCCCCCCAGAAAGTTTCAAGAAAGAGAACTCAGCAGTTCCCAAGACTGATATTAGGGGCAGAACAGTTTTGCTAACATTTTCCAAATATTTCTTTGAAGAGCTATAGCACCTCCACAGTTTGGAGCAGGCATCTGACAGTGAGCAAGGGATAGTGCTGGGGTTTAAGGTGGAATTTTACTGTTCCCCTGAAAATCCATCGAGAATTGGCTGAATTACAAGCCTCTGAAAAATTCACATGCTCAGTGGACCAGTGTGGTTCCATATAACTTTTGTTTTTTTTTCACCCACTTTTTAAAAAAACTAGGAAATTGTACTAACAAGTATGTTTAAAGAACATTAAGGTTGGAAAGTCAAGCACTCAAAAGTTAAGAATGCTAGAATGGAGGTTGCTTGTGCAACTTTTTAAGTTGATTGATTTCTTTTGGGGGAAGTGGGGATGGGTCGGTTTGAAAAAAAAATATCAGACTTTTTAGATTGCTAACTTCAGCCTTAACTAGGGAGCATCTGGCATTGTACCATAATACCCAGGCATTACAGTCCCACTCAATTTTGTTGTTCCACCATCTTTCAGAAATGACCATTAAGTCGAAAGTTCCTTTTGATTGTAAAGGATTCTAGTTCATCTATTTTTGTTTGTAACATGTTTGCATTGGTGTGTGTGTCTGTCTATGTACAGACACACAGTCATAGTTTTGAATATGCCTAACTGTTTAACTCCTTTCTTTGATGTCCTGTTGCTTTTCTGTTTGAGTTTCTTGACTTAACTAATAAGCTATTTAGAGTAGGCATTCCAGAAAGGCATGCAGTTTCAAGTTAACTAAAAAAAAAATATTTTAAAAAGTTGAAAATATTATATGTAGATTAACATTTATCCAGGGTTTGGGATTTTTGTTCATCATACCAGCAAATGAGGCTCTGACCGTCTAAGGAGCACCTTATGGATCCTGCCTGAGATTGTTAATAATAATAATTTGATGGAGCTACTACAACCATACAAAAAGCATAGTTCCATTGTAGGAACAGTATAATTGACACATATGGATCATTTAAATTGGTTTACTATTTGGTAACATGCTTTGGACACACAGATATATGAAAACAGAGGAAGAAGCTTAAGTATAAACTACGTTACTGGGATTTCTCCAGAGAAAATTGGTTTATCTTTCACTTGCCTATAAATTCAATTGCTTCTTTGACTTCCTGTATTGGTACAAATGGAGTAAATCAGAGGATGGCTTAAGTAGACATGTCTAGGTAAGCATTTTTCATTCCCTTTTCTCAATTAAATGAGCTGCAATTGCATTACAGACGACTCTGCTCCTAAAGCTCATAAATATTCCTAATGCAGTCTGTCTAGCTAAACCTATAGTGACGCAGTTAGCTGCACTCCTGAACCTTTCTTTCCATTTCTTGACATGTGCTTGGAGAGCTACATTTTTACTTGGAGTTATTGCTAGTTGAGACGTAGAACTACTGAGAGTTCTTTGTATGCCTTCATTCCCCCCCCCCCCGCCAATGGATCAGATTGTCCGATTGTCATATACGCATTAGACATCAGATTGTAGCTGGAAGCACAATTTTATAGCAGAGGCTAGCTTTTAAAAGCCATTCAGGAGAAGCTTCAAAACTAACTTTCAAAACATTTTATAGGTCCTTTTTTTGTCCTAGAGAAGAATAAAACATGCATTTTTTTTGGTGGTTTTGAAAAAATATTTATTGAATAGCTATTTTTCAGACACTCAGCACACTCATCAAAAATTAATGATGACTGAATAGGAAAGACCCAAAATTAGTACCAATAATTTCTATTCTTTTGAATTAATAGAAAAGCCCAATCATTCAAAAAAAAAGCTGCTTTATTAAGATCTTTATTCAAAACACATGAACTCATTGTTCACTGGATTTATAGCAAAGCAAAACATTGACTTGGTTGCATTGTTTTTCAAGTGTAGTGGTTGAGAGTTTGTAGAATTTGTTGAGTCTTATTTGTTGAGGAATTATTGGAAGCTAAGCAAGTATGTTAAAACAGCACCAGTTTATTCACTGCCAGTTTAGAATGAATCTTGGTCTCTGCTCATGCCATAGCTATCACATGCAAGAGGTCAGCTTTTAATTGCCATGTAAAATCACTTGATTATACCAGATAATCTCATAGAATAGGGTGAATTAAATAGAAATATAAATGTTCCCTGGTAGAGATTGTCTACTGGTAACAAACAAGTCCCCAGCTTTTACTGTGCATGTTTTCAAAATGGCAATAATTAAATCATGGCTGGACCTTTCTGTAAAAGAATTCAGACCCAGATCTCCGTAATTTAGAAAAACTGCATCTCTTAGCAAAATGAAGATATAGAGCCCCACTATTATGGGGGACTTACAAGTGTGTGATAGTTGCCAGGAAGAGGCATACACCAGAGAGGCGAGGGAAATGCCTTCCATCTAAATTTACAGGGAAGCATATCCAACTGCTGGTGTAGTAAGACCGAGGAAAATCTGGATCAGTAATGAATCCATACCCCCATCATAATAAAAAGGCATTGTGTAGTTGGAATGGTGTCAACTTTTGGATGACATGTGAAGCTGGATCACTCAAGGTCATTTCAACATCTCTGGATAATATCCCTACTCTTCAGAAAAAAACAAAACCTAACTTCCATGTCCTGTGCAGGTTTCAGCTCTGGTAATTGCACTCTGCATGCCTAAGTTTCTCTTGCTGTTTCAATTAAGTCTGTTCTGCCCCATCTCCCACAAAAGTATCACATAGCATTGCCTGTACAAAGCATCTGCAACCTCCTATACCAGATTTGGTAGCATTTCTGTGGTGGGCCATGTAATTCTTCCACAAACAGCTTGCGCATCATTTTGGGATCCATCAAGATGAAAGATGTTGTGTAAATTTGAGATGGACCTGAACCCCAAATCCAAACATGCTCAAACTCTGAAGAGGGATGTCAAACCTGGACACAAGCATAGATCACAATTCCAGCATAGGTCCTTTTTTAATATGAATGCAAGCTGTTAGAGGCCAAGTTCTGGCCAGCCGTTGTGCAGACACACAAGGGAGGAGCTAGAGGGGAACAAAGAATTTAATCCACCTGCTGCTGGAGCCCCTGTGCAGGAGCTATCTAGAACCCAAAGAGGACAGAGTGCTAGGTACTTGTTCCCTTTCACCCCCTGCGCCCACCCCTCCCACATGTCTTTATGGTGCTAGATGTTTAAGAGTAGGCAGAGAGTGTGGGTGGGACTATGCATCCCCTCCACAGCCATCTGAGTAGCCAGGCACACAGGGAAGATGCACTCTATTTAAGCATTGTGTGTGCTGCCTGCTAGAATGCAATCTGGCCATTTCAGCTGACTATACAGTTGCATGGGAGATAGTATTAGGTTTTTGCACTATGTACTATAATTTATATGAAGCTATATTTTAAGTTTTTAATGAAAAATTTAAATAATAAAGTTGCAGATACTTGTTTAAATAAGTGCAGATCAAGCATGGGAGGTGAGTGAGAGAAATTAAACATGGTATTTATAAAATGCCAATCGGTTATTATTTAGTTTTAGGGCTAAATCTTAGACCCGTAAAAATCCTTTGACTTCAGTAATGTTTCACTGGTGAAAACAAAAGCAAGACATAATCCTTAATCTGCAAATACTATGGTTTAGTGTAAATAATGCATAAGTATCTTATCTTTACCTGAGTATGAATCTCCTCTTCTTAATCCTTTTATGAAATTCTTTAGAAGATGAAATAGACATTTATACTTTGACATAAAAATAGAATACCTACAATCTCAGGAAATAGTTCATACAGCATTTTCTTACACAACATGGTCCAATAGTGCTTCGGTATTATCAATGTCAGCAGAAGACTTAGGCTGTGAGAAATATGGATACTTGGACAGGTTTTTTGAGACTAGTTCACATCACTGCTGGTACTGAAATGTAAAAGTAAGAAATTAAAAGCTTCTCTTGAAGGGGTAATACCAGATTCATTTTCCTACTTTAAAGAATATTCTTGTTGTACTTTTCAGACAGTAGTCATGTAATATGATCAGCAGCCTCTTGAGCACCGCTTCATGGTGAAAGGTCACTTTGCAACACCTTCCCCCTGTTCAACATTCTCCCAAAGTTCCCTCTAATTTTTGACAGGCCGTGTGCGCAAAAAATTTCTTCTGTGCAAATTGTTGTGTTCTGTGCAAATTTCTGTACGTGCAGTGTTTTGCTGTGTGCACGGGGTTTAGGATCTGTATGCATGTGCACACGCGCACAGTTTAGATGGAACAGTGCATTCTCCCTTAAGAACTCTACACATCTCTCAATCAATCACAGCCTTGCTTGGGCCTGTGTTTTTTTAAAATTATTATTAACCCAGAGTTCTAAATAACAAACACAAAAAGCTTCTCTCAGCATTAAACTGAGCATAACCTCTTCTCTCAAAGGCACTGTCCCTTCCTGTTTGAAAGGGCAGCTGGGGCACATGCAAATTAAGGCCTGGCCTGGTATGCCTTCATTGCTTTCTTCCAAAAGAAAAACAAAGCTTTCAGTCAGCTCTTCTTGCCCAACTCCCTTCCTCATCGACCAGTGCAAAAGACCATCTCACTCCACAGCTTTACTCCGCAGTTCCCCTTCCAATTCTACCCTTACTGACCCCCCTCTCATCTTTTATAGCCCAGGTGCAGCTCTGCATCCTCAATTGACTCATGTGGGAGCACCTGCTCTGGCACAAGGGAGTTAGACCTATTTTAATCACAGGGGCCAGCTCCCTTGAGACAGGTCCCATTGTGCTGGGTGCTGTGTGAGGAGACATGAAGCAAATAAGACAAACCGTCCTTGCCCCTAATTTTACAAACTTATGCTGCAGATTGGCTGAGTAAAGAATGTTGCAATTCTTGGTGCCGGCAAATTGCAGCTGAGAAAAGCCCAGACTTTAACAAATATAACATATATAGAAAAGCCTGGCAGGCAAAAATATGGGATCATCATCATCTTCTTTTGCAAGGAGGAGTCAAAAAGGGGAAAGGGACATTGACTGTGGCATAGTGGAACTTGGTAGAGTCTTGGCTCTAAATTCTTGAGCCATCTGAGGCTTTAACCTGAGAGGTAAGTTTGGAAGAGGCCAATATTTCTGCGGCATTGGCAGGGCAGTAAAAGCACATCTCAGCACCAAAGAGCTAGTCTATAGCATCAGGGCCTTTAAAAACAGCATTTTTAACCTCTGATCATCCTGCTTCAGTGATGCTGAAAAGCTACAGTATAACTTGTATGCTGGATCCTTGCTTCAAGTGATTCCTGCTGAGTATAGAATCACAGCTGCCACATGCAGGCTAGTTGAAGAATATCAGAAAGGAAAGGGAATACTGATATCAGAGAAAGCAAAATAAAGCCTGGAGACAGACTATGATTTGGCTGCTAATAATGAAGGCACCCTTGGAAATTTAATGTGTGCTGCTACTGGGAAAAGATCTTAGCTGACTGAGCCTCCAGTAACTTCAAACGCTGCTGAGAAGAGTGGGCACTCTACACCTCACTGAGCTTACTATGTGCCAGGAGAGCCCACTGAGTGGTGGCAGTTAATCCTGTTAGATAGTCGGGTCTTTGTGATGGGACAGTGTCATTTCTTAGTGTCTCACCCAGCAAGGTTCTAGGAGAGACACTGTTTTTATCTGTGCTGAAGAAATGTCTGACAAGTGATGTCATTTACTCCCCGAAAATGCAGAAAGGTGACTCTTCAGGAGATGCAGTCTACCTGACACCATTTGCAAATGCAATGCTCCTGGCAAGTACTTGTATCTGCTAGCACAGAGGTCTATTGACCAGTGGTTTTCTGCAGAATGCTTGCTGGAGTCAATGAAGATGTGGTGGGACTCTTGATGCCATCTCTTTGTTTGCAGCTGCTAAATCATATGTTTAAAAAAATCTAAAAATACAGAATGCACTTCTCTAATGTTTGTGTATGCCTTTGCTTTAGGCGCCACAGAAGTTCTGTGGTGGTCCATGGGAGAAGTGATGGCCAGCAGGATTTCCTGGGAGTGGGATGTGCAATCGAGAAGGACTACGAGCTAATCTCACTTTTAAAATGTGGTCTGTGAAAGAATTTGAGGATGATCTAGATCAGTGGCTCCCAAATGGCAGAACAAGTTTGGGAACCACTGGTCTGGATGATATTTAGTCCTGCCGTGAGTGCAGGGGACTGGACTAGATGACCTCGCAAGGTGTCTTCCAGTCCTACACGTCTATGACCTCCTGTCCTAAAAGTATTTAGTTCCTAAAGTTCCTTCCAGATGAAATGTATTGACTGAACTGGTTCAAAAAACCACTACCTTCTCCTAATTTAAATCTCTCCTGAAGGCTCACTCTTTTTGTGATGCCAACAAGAAACTAAGCTATGTATCTGTTTCATTCATATACCTAAAGAGAGGGAAATGCACATTTATATGGAGGGAGGGAGCTGAATGTTGGGAAGTAGGGGCATAAAGATACTGGGACTAAAGTTGGGAAAATGAGAGGGTTAAAACTATAGAGTAAGGATGGGGGGGGGCTAAAGGGGAGGCGACAATGTTTAATTTAAAAAGAAAAGAGAAATTTGCAAGGAACAACCATGTAACTAAGAAGTTGTGTCTCTGTCATCACTCTGGGCATTTAACTCTGTATTATAACTCTTTTCTCTTGTAAGTTTAGGGTGGGAAATCTTTTGGGCAAAACCTGTGGCTTGTGTTTAGAAACCTCCTAACACATTATGGGTACAACCACAATCTAAATAATAAACAATTACTTTTACTGTAATATACATACTAATTCATAGAAAGATTAGAGCCATTCTTTATTATTGATGCATCTCTAAAATAAAAATGTAGATTGAATAATATTTATCAAGCACTTCCCAAAACTTGCTTTATTTTAGTGTTAACTCACTGCTTTCTAGTACTAACTAATCTATTGTTTAGATAACTGTTTTATTATATATTTTTGTATTAATGTATTGCGTTGAAAAACTCAGTATATTAACTGTATGAACTACAGAAGGTCTCATGGATAAGTAGTGACGCAAAGTGGTATTTTCTGTAAGTCACATTTTTAAAACAAAACACTTAAGTGTCTGATTGTTCACATCCCTACTTAACATCAACTCTGGTGTTAGCACAATTTGCAAACACTGGGCCTGATTCTGAATGAGTGAGAGAGACAAACTTTCAGCACCAAAGGGAATTGCGGCTGCTCAGCACCTCCCAGAGTCAGAACTGCAGCATTTGCCCTGAAGATTTTTCCCTTCTCCTATTTTTGTACAAAAAAAATAATAATAAAAAAAACCAAAACACTTACAGTGATGAGACAAACTGCTTAAGAGAAGAGCATGAGTTATGCTGCTGTGACAAGTAGCATAAAACTGCATGAAGTCTCTTCAGAAACTCTTCCCCCACAGGGCACAAGAAAAGCTTACTTTGACCATTTTCAACTCGTAAACAACCATCTTTATAAATCTGGTGTGGCATCTGTAATCTTCTCATGACATCAAGAAGTGACACTGACAATTCCCTCTCTGGAGTTTTCACGTTCTTGTCAGTTTCCAACAGACAATAAATACTCCTAACTGGACTGTCTGGCTTAAAGCAAAACTCATGGTAATTCTGAGAGACAGTGAGAAACTCAGGGCATTTTTAAACCCTTTGTGTAAATCATCACACTATTTATTACACTGTGGATCTTTATAAAATATTCTTAGGAATGAGAATGTATCTATCACATACTGACACTTGTTTTATTCTTTACAGTTTAGACTAGTACACAACAGTTGACTGGATTTTCTAACTGAGGAAAAATACCCCAAACTAGGTGGCGTAGGGCTGGGAAGTGCATCACATCAAATACTGGCTGTTGGCATGGAGTTGTATGACCTCTTTGGCTGTAGCTAAGGGCTTTCATTCACTTTTGCTCTCTTCCTATCCTGTGGCTGCTGTCCAGTGGGTTGGTCCCTAGTGCAAGCCAGGGTTGATCTAATTGCCACCTATTATGAGTGAGCCCCCTTCCTCTACCCACACGGCTTATGATGGCAGCTGGGATAGGGATTGGCTGAGGAGTGTCTATATACACTCTGCCACCTAAGGATCTGCCTACACTGGGGTGATCCTTTTACAGCCAACTACATCATCTTTAAGGCTGCTTTGTGCTGGTGGAACATGTAAAGTGGCCCTAATATGGTTAAGGATTGGAGTCATGGTGTTTACATGATATGTTTGTGTTGTCTCTATACTGTAGTCGTATGGTACAAGTTTCCAAAGTATTGGCAGAGAAGAATTGCGTAGAAGTTCAGATTTGTCTGCTAGTAATTTGTGTCAGCCAGAGTGCTCCAAACTGTATTAATATACATGAAAGAAAACCCAAGCTTCTATAAATGATACCCCAATGCCTATATTCTGGATTCTCAAATCGTCTGCTCATAGTGATGGTGCTTAACTCTCTCACTCATAAAACAGCGGCTATCAAAGGGGCACAGCTCAGTGCCCCAATGATTTATAATAGATTAACCAAGAGAGCTACAGATCATAAAAGTGTAGGACTAGAAGGGACCTCAAGAGGTCATGTGGTCCAGCTCCCTGTTCTGAGGCAGGACCAAGTAAACCAAGACTCTCATTGACTGGTGTTTGTCCAACCTGTTCTTAAAAGCCTCCAGTGATGTGGATTCCACAACTTCCCTTGGAAATCAATTCCAGTGATTAACTATCCTTATAGTTGGAAACTTTTTCTCAATATCTAACCTAAATCTCCCTTGCTGCAGATTATGATCATTACTTCTTGTCCTACCTTGAGTGGACATGGAGCAACTGACCACAGTCCTCTTTGCAACAGCCATTAATGTATGTGAAGACTGTTATCGGGTCTCTCTTCAGTCTTTTTCCCTCAAGACTAAATATGCCCAGTTTTTTTAACCTTTCCTCATAGGTCAGATTTTCTAAACCTTTTTTTCTTTTTTTTTTTCTTCATTTTTGTTGCTCTCCTCTGGACTCTGTCCAGTTTGTCCACATCTTTCTTGAAGTGCAACACCCAGAAATGGACACACTACTCCAGCTGAGGCCTCACCAGTGCCGAGTGGAGTGGAACAATTAAACTCCCAGGTCTTTCATCCAATATTCCTGCTAATATCCCCAAGAAGGATATTAACTTTTTTTTTGCAAAAAGAAAAGGAGTACTTGTGGCACCTTAGAGACTAACAAATTTATTTGAGCATAAGCTTTCATGAGCTACAGCTCACTTCATCGGATGCATCCGAAAGCTTATGCTCAAATAAATTTGTTAGTCTCTAAGGTGCCACAAGTACTCCTTTTCTTTTTGCGAATACAGACTAACACGGTTGCTACTCTGAAACTTTTTTTTTTTTTTTTTTTTTGCAACTGCACCACATTGCTGGTCATATTTAATTTGTGAACCACTAAAAGCTGCAGATTCTTTTCAGTGGTATTACTGCCTAGCCAATTGTTCCCCATTTTGTACTTGAGCATTCCCCCCCCACCCCGAAGTGTAGTACTCAGGTACCCACTATTTTCTAGGAGAATCGGAACTTGTCTCCGGCCCAATAAATATCTAGTCTATACATGGTTCAAATATCCTTTATTCTGGTGGGAAAGAAGGCATCATTCTCTCCTTATCACTTCCCCTTCTAAATGATTACAAATCACCTGTCTGGGAAAGTCAACAAGTGGTTCTCTTCTCCTTTGATTCTAATGGAATGGCTGACAGAAGACACTTGGACAGCAAGAAACTGTAGAGCCCCAAAGTGTCATCTCCACGTTACATCTGATCTCCACAAGCCCAGCCAGTGAATGACCCAAGAATTTGTCTTTTAGAGTATAGAGACTTTCATTCATTCAGTGTCATTTTGTTTGTCTATATAATCAATGTATGGCATTTTTAATGCCTTTGTCACCATATCTCACCCTCTTATGCTCTCTGGCTGCATAGCTCTGGAGGCAGAGCAGCCAACAGATGCAATGCTACCCTTATTTTTGCACTACTGCTGGCTGGGGTGTTCATGTTGTTTGCGGAGCAGGAGGACTATTTTTTTTAATCCCATTCCTGTACTGCCCTGCAATACCCATTCCCACTCCCACCCGCTCCCCCATTGTTTGTTAAATGTTTACCCTGCAGTGGAACTGGGATCTCACTGCTATAATAGCAGGAGCAGGATAGAGTCCTTGCAAAACAAACAAACCCACCCACACAGTGTCAGATAAGTTATAGAGGAGGGGCATAACAAATTCCATGAATGATAAAGGAGGCACAACTAGAAAGTTTGTGCACCAGTGGTGTAAATATTGTCATCCTGAGAGTCTGTTGATAAAGCCGAACGTCAACAACAGCTGACCTCTATTTCATTTAATATGCTTATGCATGGATTATTATGTTTATCCTACAATATTTAAAGCATGGCTGCAAACATTTAAAAAAAGCATTAACAAGAACAAACAGTATGGCCACAAAATTAAACAGCTTTTAACCAAGGACAACAAGAGATTCATTTTAGGCATAGATGACATTCAGCAGTTGTCTTGATTAATATCCCCCTCTCCATTGTCTTCTTTGCAAAATGTGTTCATACCAGATGCAGATGATTACTCCGCCACTAATATCTCTTCATATTTGACTGCAAAAGGCCCTAATAAAATAAAAAGTACTCAATGAATTTGATTCATTTAGGAACCACACATGTTGTCAGAGGTTCTGTAGAATTTATGAATTAGAACGTTGAATGGTCAGAAATGAACTGACTATTATTATAGCTTCTGTGTTCAAGAGATTTAATCAGCCAAGCCATAAAATCTAGAAATGTATGGGCAACATTGCATGAATTGAATACATCTAAGCAAACTGTAACTTGCATACCCTATTTCCATAATTTTTACTCATGTTTTTACTGGAATATTTATTCAAGATGGCAAGTTACTGTAGATAGCCATGTATCACCCGTTTCTAGCTTGCTATGAAATAAAAGACTATGGGTCCAGTCTTGCTTCATTGAAAGAATAGAGTTTTGACATTGACTTCAGCAGAATCAGGCCCTACAGTATGTCTCAAAGAAAAACCACTCCATTATTTTTCTATCACAAAATAAGCAAACTTTTCCTTGCTTTGACATATTCATCAAAGGTAGGGATATTGGATTTGTAAGAACCTCTAGGTTCCATATGTTTTTTCTTTCTGCTGTGTTTTTCATGAAAATGAAAAAAAAAAAGAAGAAGGATTACACAGAGTGCAATCGTGTATGAGCAGAGACCTGTGAAAGCAGTGGTCTCTGACAGCACAGTAACAAATGATGGCTTGCTGCTAACTCTTCATTGGTGACTTAATGGCTAATCCATACAGTGGAAATAAATAGCTGCTTAGGGTCAGGATCTACCTTTACCTTCTGTCCTGTATACTTGTGTTGAAACAACCACCACACATCTGAAGAGTGATTGTGACACTGCACCTGGCTTGCCATCTTTTACTCTGGCAATTCCATTTGAAACTGCTCCATCTGTAGGACTTCCTGAAGTCCTTTCACTCTGCCCTGATACTTGAATTGTCTGAAGAAAATAAACCCATCCCCATCTACTTTCTACTGCTCCTTTTCTAGAATGTTCAGGACCTGCAGCAGCTAGCTATTATCTACTAGCCTGTGATTTATTGAAACAAATCTACCTGTTTTGTGTGAATAATCGTTAAAAAGGTGGGAAGATGCAAATACTGTTTCTTTATACTTCTAATAAGGAGCCCTGCAAAAGGATTAGGGTTAAGACACAAGCTTCCAGTGAAAAGCCAGGAACAGTGTTAGGGACAATAGTTTTCCCTATTCAGCATTAGGACAAAGCATCTTTCTGTGACATGACACAAAAGGTCTGTTTTACAATTCAGTCAAACAGCGATATAACTGATTATTTGCCCTTCGCAAAAAGAAATACATAAATGACTATGACTAACAGACTGTATTATAAAGCAAGATTAAATACACAGTAGTATTACTAAGAGCAGCTTTTTCTTCTTCCTCTAATGCTTATTGCAAACTCTCTGAAAGTTAATTGCAAATAGTTTATGACTAATACTCTAAATTAATGGCAGTAATTTAAGATGGGTGACATCAACATCCATCGAGAAGTAATTATCCTTGTAAAAAAAAAAAAGCTAGTCACAATGGGATCTAGCTATATTTTAAAAAAGTTTTCTCATAGAATATCTGCTGTAACATATCTAGACTTTCCCTTAATAGCCACATATTCAAAAGCTTATATATAAACAAGTGCTATGTTGAAGAAGGGAGGGCTTCTGTATTCTGTCTGGTGTAATGCAACTTTCCCTTCTAAGGTCATTGAGTTCATTTCAGAAAGCCAGACCAGCTATTAGCCATTTAGAAGATTAGACTCTACATCAATCATTTGTTTGGGAAGGCATAAAACCAGCTGTCAGTTGCTGGAAACGCAATGGGTTAAATTTTAATAGCACTCGTCTTTTTTTTTCTAGGAAACTGTAGTTTGTCATGCTTATAAGCTAAGGAAGTGTCTACATTCTCAGTGAATTTAACTGAGTCATTTCTCATGTCAGTATTCTGAGATGTGCAGCTGTCAAATTTCATGTGCTGTCAGGGTGGAAGGTAAACAGCTGCTTCTTCAGAAGTGTAAGAAATATGTACTGTTCAAGATAATGTAGGGTTCTGCAGTACTTTCAAATATGCCAGTTCTCTTGAGGGAGCTATTAGTGTGAAGGAAGAAGAAAAACAAAAGGAAGGATCACAAAGACTTGTCTAAGGAAGAGGCACTGCATTTAAGTTATGGCTTTTGAAATTTAGGATTTCTTGCTCATCCAACCTTCACCTTGATGCCTTTGTTAAAACATCAGCCTTAGAACTACATTTAAGGAGACATAACCACGGAAAATACATATTTCTCTTCTTCTATTGTCCCTCCCTCTGTACAACAAAGATGAATGATTATCTCCACCTTCATTTTCAAACATTTTAGACACCACAAAATATTACATGGGAGTGGCAAAAAGATTCTAATGATGAAAAACTCATATTTAGGGTGCAACATTGTGGAGAATCTCCAGAAAACTTTCTGTAGCTACTGGCCTGAAGCATAGATACTAGGCTCAAAGGAAATTATGCAGAATGCAAAAATTCACTTCAGTCATGTTACTTAAAGGAAGTGAGACAAAACCCCAAACAAACCTTTCACTACTAACCAGCCCCAACCTTGCAACTTGTGCTGTCTCAGATTTTGAATGTAAACTCTTTGCGGGCAGGGACTACATCCTTACTTGTTTCTGTGAAAGGCTTAGAAGAGTTTTTTTGGTGATCAAAAATAATAAATAATTTCTCTCAATATAAAATTGATAGTAGCAATTACCATGGCTACATGTGCACTAGTGAGTGCATTCACATGACAACTTAATCTTACTAGTCATTTGCACACAATTACTGTGAAAGAATGTACAATCACAGTAGTTGCAAGTGGGAACTGAATGTAATGAAGGCCACAGTGTGGAGTTTGTGACTTGTGGATGTCTTCAGGTTTGGAGAAGTATTGCTCTGTGGCAAGGTCACTGTTTGGAAATTTCATTAAGCTGTGAAATAAAGTAGCAGCTTTCTGTACTGTGATTATAGCCTCCATTGACAGCTGTGGGCACCTCATGGTTTCATATAGCAGTTGCATGGCAAACTTGTTTTGGTTTTGGTGCAGGTGAGTTTACATGCCTTAAGACTCACTTTCAGTTTTGGATTTAGTTTTTTTGGATTCACTTAGGGTGTGTCTACACTGCAGTAGGGAGGGTGTTTCCCAGCCTGGGAAGATGGACATGCATTACCTAGTGTACTAAATATAACAGTGTAGGTGGGAGGAAGCACAGAGACAGTGGCTCAGGCCCGAGTGCGTACCCAGGGGGTTCTGGCAGGTTTGTACTTAGGTGGCTAGCTCCAGCAGTGCCCATGCTATCCCCAGGCTACACTGCTATTTTTAGCATGCTAGTTCGAGCACAGATAGCATATGTTCCTCTATCTCCACTGAGAAGCCTGAAGCTCAGCTGAAACTGTTGTGTGTTTGCCTGGTTTGAAGCTGAAATGATAGGTGTGACCCAAGAACCTTTTAATGTCCCTGGCAAAGGGCTGGCATAGTCCAGAGGAGATCATTTGTGTTGCGAACAGACTGGTGGTGTCAGGCAGCTGACACCCAGTTAAGCACAAGCAATTTTCCTTCTCACTAGAGATGGGGGCAGGAGGTAAACAAGGTGACTCTTAATCCTGGGCACCCCAAGAACCAACACAGTGGCACAGTCCTGGCAGGGTTTACACACAATCTGTTGGTTAGCTAACCACATTCCTAGCACCGGTAACCGAGATTCTGAGAGTGTCACAAGGGAGAAGGTTGAGAACAGACAAAGTTGCAATTTGTTATTTTCTGTGTTTATTTTGGGTAAGGGAAATAGAACAATGGAAAGCAGAAGATGGCTAGAGCAGCAGAAAAGGCAGGATGAGCAAAGAAACATGCTAATTTTGCTATGCTCACCAAGAAATGGTTAGAAGAGCTGTGTGCACAGTGAGCTCTGTCAGCTGCTGATCAGAAGAAATTGGAGCTGGTGGCTAGGCTACACGCATATGCCATGAGGCAGGATGGGGTACCTGCTCCAAACTGGGACTCACAGGGGTCCCTTTTTCTCCACCAGGGCATGTTGGAGACCAAACATACAGTTCTCCAGAGGATCCAGCAAAGATAGTAATGGTGAGAGGCCCAGAGCTGTGGAGGCTGGAGTAGAAAAGGCTGCCTGTGTAGGAGAGATGGTTAGAGCTGGAGGCCAAGAGCCAGAGTGACGGGGCAGAACTGAAGTAACAGACGCTTGCTGACCAGGACAAACACAGGCAGCTTGAAAAGAAGAAGAGGGACCCATGGGATCCAGGAGGAAGGACATAAGGATGTGTCGGATCAGGGACTAGCAGGCAAACAGGTGTGGGTCTAATGGCCACTAAAGGTTGTTCTGAGATTCGGGCTGTGGGAAGGTTTCAGAGTAGCAGCCATGTTAGTCTGTATTCGCAAAAAGAAAAGGAGTACTTGTGGCACCTTAGAGACTAACAAATTTATTTGAGCATAAGCTTACATGAGCTACAGCTCACTTCATCGGATGCATTCAGTAGAAAATACAGTGGGGAGATTTATATACACAGAGAACATGAAACAATGGGTGTTATCATACACACTGTAAGGAGAGTGATCACTTAAGATGAGCTATTACCAGCGGGGGGGAGGGGAAGAAAACCTTTTGTAGTGATAATCAAGATGGGCCATTTCCAGCTGTTGACAAGAACGTCTGAGGAACAGTAGGGGGTGGGAAGAGGAATAAACAAGGGGAAATAGTTTTACTTTGTGTAATGACCCATCCACGCCCAGTCTCTATTCAAGCCTAAGTTAATTGTATCCAGTTTGCAAATTAAATTCCAATTCAGCAGTCTCTCATTGGAGTCTGTTTTTGAAGTTTTTTTGCTGAAGTATTGCAACTTTTAGGTCTGTAATCAAGTGACCAAAGAGATTGAAGTGAAGTGTTCTCTGACTGCTTTTTGAATGTTATAATTCTTGATGTCTGATTTGTGTCCATTTATTCTTTTAAGTAGAGATTGTCCAGTTTGACCAATGTACATGGAAGAGGGGCATTGCTGGCACATGATGGCATATATCACATTGGTAGATGTGCAGGTGAACGAGCCTCTGATAGTGTGGCTGTTGTGATTAGGCCCTAGGATGGTGTCCCCTGAATAGATATGTGGACAAAGCTGGCAACGGGCTTTGTTGCAAGGATAGGTTCCTGGGTTAGTGGTTCTCTTGTGTGGTGTGTGATTGCTGGTGAGTATTTGCTTTAGGTTGGGGGGGGTTTCTGTAAGCAAGGACTGGCCTGTCTCTCAAGATCTGTGAGAGTGATGGGTCGTCCTTCAGGATGGGTTGTAGATCCTTGATGATGCGTTGGAGAGGTTTTATTTGGGGGCTGAAGGTGATGGCTAGTGGCGTTCTGTTCTTTTCTTTGTTGGGCCTGTCCTGTGGTAGGTAACTTCTGGGTACTCTTCTGGCTCGGTCAATCTGTTTCTTCACTTCAGCAGGTGGTTATTGTAGTTGTAAGAACGCTTGATAGAGATCTTGTAGGTGTTTGTCTCTGTCTGAGGGGTTGGAGCAAATGCGGTTGTATCGTAGAGCTTGGCTGTAGACAATAGATCGTGTGGTGTGGTCTGGATGAAAGCTGGAGGCATGTAGGTACGTATAGCGGTCAGTAGGTTTCCGGTATAGGGTGGTGTTTATGTGACCATCGTTTATTAGCATCAGAGTGTCCAAGAAGTGGATCTCTTGTGTGGACTGGTCCAGGTTGAGGTTGATGGTGGGATGGAAATTGTTGAAATCATGGTAGAATTCCTCAAGGGCTTCTTTTCCATGGGTCCAGATGATGAAGATGTCATCAATGTAGCGCAAGTAGAATAGGGGCATTAGGGGACGAGAGCTGAGGAAGTGTTGTTCTAAGTTAGCCATAAAAATGTCAGCATACTGTGGAGCCATGCAGGTACCCATAGCAGTGCCATTGATTTGAAGGTATACATTGTCCCCAAATGTGAAATAGTTATGGGTGAGGACAAAGTCACAAAGTTCAGCCACTAGGTTTGCTGTGACATTATCAGGGATACTGTTCCTGACGGCTTGTAGTCCATCTTTGTGTGGAATGTTGGTGTAGAGGGCTTCTACATCCATAGTGGCCAGGATGGTGTTTTCAGGAAGATCACTGATGGATTGTAGTTTCCTCAGGAAGTCAGTGGTGTCTTGAAGATAGCTGGGAGTGCTGGTAGCGTAGGGCCTGAGGAGGGAGTCTACATAGCCAGACAATCCTGCTGTCAGGGTGCCAATGCCTGAGATGATGGGGCGTCCAGGATTTGCAGGTTTATGGATCTTGGGTAGCAGATAGAATACCCCAGGACAGGGTTCCAGGGGTGTGTCTGTGCAGATTTGTTCTTGTGCTTTTTCAGGGAGTTTCTTGAACAAATGCTGTAGTTTCTTTTGGTATCTCTCAGTAGGATCAGAGGGTAATGGCTTGTAGAAAGTGGTGCTGGAGAGCTGCCTAGCAGCCTCTTGTTCATAGTCTGACCTATTCATGATGACGACAACACCTCCTTTGTCAGCCTTTTTGATTATGATGTCAGAGTTGTTTCTGAGGCTGTGGATGGCATTGTGTTCTGCACGGCTGAGGTTATGGGGCAAGTGATGCTGCTTTTCCACAATTTCAGCCCGTGCACTTCAGCGGAAGCACTTTATGTGGAAGTCCAGTCTGTTGTTTCGACCTTCAGGAGGAATCCACCCAGAATCCTTCTTTTTGTAGTCTTGGTCGGAAGGTCTCTGTGGGTTAGTATGTTGTTCAGAGGTGTGTTGGAAATATTCCTTGAGTCGGAGACGTCATAAATAGGATTCTAGGTCACCACAGATCTGTATCATGTTTGTGGGGTGCAGGGGCAGAAGGAGAGGCCCCGAGATAAACAGATTTCTCTGCTGGGCTAAGAGTATAGTTAGATAGATTACCAATATTGCTGGGTGGGTTAAGGGAACCACTGTTGTGGCCCCTTCTGGCATGTAGTAGTTTAGATAGTTTAGTGTCCTTTTTCTTTTGTAGAGAAGCAAAGTGTGTGTTGTAAATGGCTTGTCTAGTTTTTGTAAAGTCCAGCCACGAGGAAGTTTCTGTGGAAGGTTGTTTTTTTTTTTTTATGAGAGTATCCAGTTTTGAGAGCTCATTCTTAATCTTTCCCTGTTTGCTGTAGAGGATGTTGATCAGGTGGTTCCGCAGTTTCTTTGAGAGCATGTGGCACAAGCTGTCAGCATAGTCTGTGTGGTATGTAGATTGTAATGGATTTTTTACCTTCAGTCCTTTTGGTGTAATGTCCATCTGTTTGCATTTGGAAAGAAGATGATGTCTGTCTGTATCTGTATGAGATTTTCATCAAGTTGATAGATTTCCACTCCATACGGCTAAATTCAGTGCCTTGCATAATGACAGGTTTCAGAGTAGCAGCCGTGTTAGTCTGTATTCGCAAAAAGAAAAGGAGTATTTGTGGCACCTTAGAGACTAACAAATTTATTTGAGCATAAGTTTTCATGAGCTACAGCTCACTTCATCGGATGCATTCAGTGGAAAATACACTAGCTATCACCTTCAGCCCCCAACTAAAACCTCTCCAACGCAACATCAAGGATTACAACCTATCCTGAAGGACAACCCATCACTCTCACAAATCTTGGGGGACAGGCCAGTCCTTGCTTATAGAAAAACCCCCAACCTGAAGCAAATAATCACCAGCAACCACACATCACACACAGAACCACTAACCCAGGAACCTATCCTTGCAATAAAGCCCGTTGCCAACTGTGTCCACATATCTATTCAGGGGACACCATCATAGGGCCTAATCACATCGGCCACACTATCAGAGGCTCGTTCACCTGCACATCTACCAATGTGAAATATATAATCATGTGCCTGCAATGCCCCTCTGCTATGTACATTGGTCAAACTGGGCAGTCTCTACGTAAAAGAATAAATGGACACAAATCAGACGTCAAGAATTATAACATTCAAAAACCAGTTGAAGAACACTTCAATCTCTTTGGTCACTAGATTACAGACCTAAAGTTGCAATTCTTCAACAGAAAAACTTCAAAAACAGGCTCCAATGAGAGACTGCTGAATTGGAATTAATTTGCAAAATGGATACAATTAACTTAGGCTTGAATAGAGATGGGGAGTGGATGGGTCATTACACAAAGTAAAACTATTTCCCCTTGATTATTCCTCTCCCCACCCGCCACTGTTCCTCAGAAGTTCTTGTCAACAGCTGGAAATGGCCCACCTTGATTATCACTACAAAAGGTTTTTTCCCCCCCGCTCTCCTGCTGGCAATAGCTCACCTTACCTGATCACTCTCGTTACAGTGTGCATGGTAACACCCATTGTTTCATGTTCTCTATGTATATAAATCTCCCCACTGTATTTTCCACTGAATGCATCCGATGAAGTGAGCTGTAGCTCATGAAAGCTTATACTCAAATAAATTTGTTAGTCTCTAAGGTGCCACAAGTACTCCTTTTCTTTTTGGACTGTGGGAAGTTATTTTTCCTGATGAGTTATTTTGTGTAATAATGGAACAGGGTTAAACCCCCAAGGGCGCAAGTAAAAGCCAGCCATGGCCAGACTCTGCTCAAGGGGGCAAACTTGCTGTTTATTCTCGTTGGGGAAACCAACTCAGTGCTAAGTGTGTCTGTGGTATGGCATGATCAGCGCTGTGACCCAGAGCTGTGCTGGGAGTGGGGAAGACACTGGTAAAATTAGGAAATGCTGTGGGCCAGAACACCACTGGGAGCAGGAAAGTAGGCAAGGACATACTGTGACTGACTGCATGTACAAAGTTCAAATTAACAAGTAGTACAGCTAGCGTCCTGTCCAGGCAAGAGTGTCCTGAGATGATTGCTATGGAGGAGCCAGTGGCTGACCTTACTGCCTCAATGTAAGAGGCGATGTGTGACTCAAGAACCTCTTAATGCCAGCTGGCAAAGGGTTGGCTTAGCCTGGAGGAGATTGTTTGGGTGGCTAATAGAGTAATAGTGGCAGGGAGCTGACACTCATTTAAGCCCCAGCAGGGGTAACAAGATTACTCACAATCCTGGGCACACTGAGAACTGTCACAATAGGAGTTTGTCTTGAAGGGCCAAAATCCATGTGCTGTTTATGTAAAAACCTGATATAGGCTATGTCAGCTCTTTTTACAGGCCCAAAGACCAGAGTTTGGTCAAGAGGCCGAATGGCCCAGTAAACAGTGAACAATATTAGCTAAGAGAAGCAGAACAGACAAAAGACAACCTTGCTTTTTCTAAGATATGCATGGTCAGCAAAATGCGAGATGGGGAGCAGTAATTGGCACTCTTATCTGAAGCTGCAAACAGACCAGACGAATGAAAGAGGCCCTATGTGTCTGGGTCTGTGTATACTCCTCTCCAAGAGGAGGTAACCATGCTCTCCCCACACACCAACCTTGAGTTTATGGAAGATGTTCAAGCATGTCAGTATGAGATATGGCATCCTCCTCCCCTCCCCAGGTATCAGTGTCTGCCTTTAGAAGCACAAATGAGAAACTTGAAAGACAATTTCTATTGCCATATACTTTTCAATGTTTTTCTGCTTTAACCCCCAGGTATGTACCTGTTGGATAATTAGAGGAGCTACTTCATTCCTATGGACCCCAAATCAGAATTCAGATATATTTTATACTAACACACTTCATACATTTTTAAGAAAAACACCTCTGTACTAATGGTGTTACTTGTTAACCTGAAACCATTGGTAGAGACATTATGTAATATTTGACTATTGGCTACTGTGCTTATCTTGTCTTGCTGCTAGACCTATCCAAGGGCTTGTGACTGCCTACTTCGTCATTTCCCTCCACCCATGGAAAATCCATATAATCCACTGTAATCAATTGTTTGGCAGTGTCTCTGAGTCTAATAAGCAAGGTGACACTCCGCCAGCACTGTCTGTAATAAACCCATGTGCTTGATTCTACACAGTGTCCATTCTATTCCTTCAGTCTCAAAATCAGGAGACCCTGCCCTGCACTTGTGGGAAGGAAGGGACATGACACAAAAAGTCACCCATGATAGATTTGTCCTAGAGCAGGGGTGGGCAAACTACAGCTCGCAAGCCAGATCCAGCTCACCAGCCAGTTTGAGCCAGCCCTCAAGCTCCCACTGGGGAATGGCGTCTAGGGCTTGCCCCCCTCTAGCACTCCGATGCTCCAGCCATGGTGCAGGGTCGGGGACTGCTCCATGTGGCTCCAGGAAGCAGCAGCATGGCCTCCTTCTTGCACTTCAATGGGAGCTGCAAGGGCAGTGCCTGTGGACAGGGTGGCATGCAGCAGAGCCGCCTGGCTGTGCCTCCACATAGGAGCCAGAGAAGGGACATGCCACTGCTGGGAGCCACCTGAGGTAAGTCCTGCCCAGAGCCTGCACCCCTGAGCCTCTCCCCATGCCCCAGCCCCCTGCCCCAGCCCTGATTCCCCTCCCACCCTCGAAACCCCTCAGTCCCAGACCAGAGCACCCTCCTACACCCAAACTCCTCATAGACTATCAGGGTTGGAAGGGACCTCAGGAGGTCATCTAGTCCAACCCCCTGCTCAAAGCAGGACCAATCCCCAATTTTTGCCCCAGATCCCTAAATGGCCTCCTCAAGGATTGAACTCACAACCCTGGGTTTAGCAGGCCAATGCTCAAACCACTGAGCTACCCCTCCCCATATCAGCCCTCATCCCCAGCCCCATCCCAGAGCCTGCACCCCCAGTTGGAGTCCTCAACCCCCCCCGCACCCCATTCCCCCACCCCAGCCCAGAGCCCCCTCCTGCACCCTGAACTCCTCATTTCTGGCCCCACCCCGGAGCCCTTACCCCCTCCCGCACCCAACCCGAATTTTTTGAGCATTCATGGCCCTCCATACAATTTCTATTCCCAGATGTGGCCCTCGGGTCAAAAAGTTTGTCCACCCCTGTCCTAGAGGTTTGTAAACTTCAGTGAACCTGGGCTGCGTTTCAGGGTTATAACACTCAAAGCAAGATGAGTTAAGTCAGTCTAGTTAAGTGAACTTGCAGAGGGTGGGAGGGGCACCGGCAGCTAGAGCTGAACAAAAAACGTTTCATCCAAAACTTTTTTCAGTGACACTGAAACATTTCTGAATTCGTGTGGGTGCTGCTGAATTGTTTGTGTCAGGGAAAACAAAACAAACAAATTCTGAAAAAGTCAGAATGCTTCATATCAACATTTCTGATTTTTGCTTCAAAACAATTTTTTTATTTAGAAATTTGCTTCAAATTTATTAAAAACATTTAAAACATTAAATGCTTGAAACAGAAATTATTTGGATTGAACAAAGTGCTTTGTTCGACCCAAAATGACATTTTTCAAACCTTTTCAATTTGCTGAAAACGTTAATCAAATTTGTTTTCAGTTTGATCCAGAGTGAAATTTAATTTTTTTGGAATAGTCAGAGAATAGAAAAATCCTTTCTTCACACAGCTTTGTAGTGGCAGCCTTACCTGACTGATATTTCTTCTTCTAAGTGTTGAAACGTTTTATTTCACTGAGATCAGGTACAGTGGGGTTTGATTTCTAGCAATAAACACAAAAATTAAGAAGTGTGTCACATACGGTACTCAGCCACAAAATCTTGTAGCTGTTTCTTTAAGAAAATTTAATCATCAGAGGATAACATTGCAGGTACAAAGCATTTGTTTACATTGTCAGCCACCTACTTCCAAGAGTGAAATCTTAAATGAAGTGGATCTAAATCATGGAGAACAGCAGTTACTTGATGAACAATCAATATATCATTTTTGCAGAAAGCAAGAGTACAAAAATCACATCATTTGATTTTTCTGTAGTTGTTGTCATCATCATCATGGGTGTTGATTCAGTTGGAATGAAAACACAAAACAGAAATATTTATAGACCATGAAAAGAGTTTTCCCCAGAAAAATGTACTGAGAGGGGAAAAGGGGGGTAAGGAAAGGAGACATTTGGACAGTTTCATGTTATGATCAGTAATCATCTGTTTGGGGGGAAGTGCACAGTGTGTACGAACCAGCCAGGAGCAGGTTTGGAAAAAGCATCAGTTTCTAACACAAGAAAAGAGGAACAGAGATCAGGCTTGAAAGTCAGGCATGAGCACTTTTGGGTATCTAATTTATGTGCACAGATACCAGGTATATGCTTGCAAATTGGGTATTGTGCACAGGTGGCCAATCAGATAACTGGCCATATACATACAGAAATACTTGATTTAGATGCTTACATTACGAATATGCAAGCACAAATGAGATATGTATAAAAGTATGTGAGAAAACAATCAACTGAAACTAAGAATCTGGTCCAATGAGTATTAGATAAAGATATAGACAAGAATTATCACAAACTAAGGGTCCCGTTTGGTGGCACGCTAGGAATCAGCTACATCTTGTTACTCGAGCTAATGTGAAACTGCTGTTGAAATAGTTCTGTGAATTAATAATGTTAAATATCTATTACATGACTTTCCAAATACGCTCCTGCCAGCCCCTCCTGCCTCTCCCCCACTAAAAATCATTAAGAAATTAAGGGCTGGCCTTGTGATTAAGGCACTGGGGCTAATACTGAAGGGAACTAGGTTCAAATCCAGGTGTCAAAGACTTCCTGTGTGACCTCAGGCAAGTTGATAGTTTCCTCACTCTGAGGGCATGGCTACACTTGCAGATGTAGAGTGCTTTGAGTTAACCAGCCTTCGTAGACTGCAGTAGGGAAAGCGCTGCAATCTGTCCACACTGACAGCTACAAGCGCACTGGTGTGGCCACATTAGCAGTTCTTGCAATGGCCACAGAGAGCAGTGCATTGTGGTAGCTATCCCAGCATGCAAGTGGCTGCAACGTGCTTTTAAAATGGGGGTGGGGTGGACTGTGACAGGGAGTGTGTTGTGTGTATGTATGGGGAGAGAGTGGGTTTTGTGGGGGGGGCTGAGAGCATGCCAACATGCTGTCTTGTAAGTTCAGACAGCAGCAGACATCCCCCCCCCCCGACACCTCTCTCTCTCTCACACTGCATTCCGCAGTAATGGTTGCTTTGTCTATGAGCAGATAAGCATGCCGGCTGTCAGGAACGGAGCTTTCAAAGGGCATATCCGCATTCCTGCAGCAATTCCAAAACAATGAGAAGAGTGGCCACTTGACTTAAGGGTATTATGGGATGTTTCTGGAGGCTGATCAGAGTGCAGTAATGCAACACCTCATTCACACTGACGCCTCAGCGTTTCAGCCAAGGCTCAACAAGCACTAATCTTCTTGCCGAGGTGGATTACCAGGAGCACTCTAGCCATGGAGTTGGAGCGCTCTACGTGCCTTGCCAGTGTGGATGGGTAGTGAGCTAGGGCACCCGGGCCTGCTTTAATGCGCTCTAACTCACAAGTGTAGCCAAACCCTGAGCCTCCACTCTCCATCTGTAACATGGAGATAACAGGTTTCAGAGTAGCAGCCGTGTTAGAGTACCCAGAAGTCACCTACTACAGGACAGGCCCAAGAAAGAAAACAACAGAACGCCACTAGCCATCACCTTCAGCCCCCAACTAAAACCTCTCCAACGCATCATCAAGGATCTACAACCTATCCTGAAGGACGACCCATCACTCTCACAGATCTTGGGAGACAGACCAGTCCTTGCTTATAGACAGCCCCCCAATCTGAAGCAAATACTCACCAGCAACCACACACCACACAACAGAACCACTAACCCAGGAACCTATCCTTGCAACAAAGCCCGTTGCCAACTCTGTCCACATATCTATTCAGGGGATACCATCATAGGGCCTAATCACATCAGCCACTCTATCAGAGGCTCGTTCACCTGCGCATCTACCAATGTGATATATGCCATCATGTGCCAGCAATGCCCTCTGCCATGTACATTGGCCAAACTGGACAGTCTCTACGTAAAAGAATGAATGGACACAAATCAGACGTCAAGAATTATAACATTCAAAAACCAGTTGGAGAACACTTCAATCTCTCTGGTCACTCGATCACAGACCTAAGAGTGGCTATCCTTCAAAAAAAAGCTTCAAAAACAGAATCCAACGAGAGACTGCTGAATTGGAATTAATTTGCAAACTGGATACAATTAACTTAGGCTTGAATAGAGACTGGGAATGGATGAGTCATTACACAAAGTAAAACTATTTCCCCATGGTATTTCTCCCTCCCACCCCCCCCCACTGTTCCTCTGATATTCTTGTTAACTGCTGGAATTAGGCTACCTTGCTTGTCACCATGAAAGGTTTTCCTCCTTTCCCCCCCCCTGCTGCTGGTGATGGCTTATCTTAAGTGATCACTCTCCTTACAGTGTGTATGATAAACCCATTGTTTCATGTTCTCTGTGTGTGTGTGTGTGTGTGTGTGTATATAAATCTCTCCTCTGCTTTTTCCACCAAATGCATCCGATGAAGTGAGCTGTAGCTCACGAAAGCTTATGCTCTAATAAATTTGTTAGTCTCTAAGGTGCCACGGGTACTCCTTTTTTTTATGGAGATAACAGTACTTCCTTTGTTTGTCTTATCTATTTAGATTGCAAGCTCTTCAGCACAGGGACTGTTTCTCACCCTGTGTTGGTCAGTGTGGATGGCCTTGTGTAACAAGGACAAGTACAGAGTCCTGCACTTAGGACAGAAGAATCCCATGCACTGCTACAGGCTGGGGACCAACTGGTTAAACGACAGTTCTGCAAAAAAAACCTGGGGATTACAGTGGATGAGAAGCTGGATATGAGTCAGCAGTGTGCCCTTGTTGCCAAGAAGGCTAATAGTATATTGGGCTGCATTGGTAGGAGCATTGCCAGCAGATTGAGGGAAGTGATTATTCCCTTCTATTCGGCATAGATGAGGCCACATCTGGAGTACTGCGTCCAGTTTTAGGCCCCCCGCTACAGAAAGGATGTGAACAAATTGGAGAGAGTCCAGAGGAGGGCAACGAAAATGATTGGGGGCTGGGGCACATGACTTACGAGGAGAGGCTGGGGGAACTGGGCTTGTTTAGTCTGCAGAAGAGAAGAGTGGGGGGGGGATTTGATAGCTACCTTAAACTACCTGAAAGGGGGGGGGTTCCAAAGAGGATGGAGCTGGGCTGTTCTCAGTGATGGCAGAACAAGGAGCAATGGTCTCAAGGTGCAGTTGGGGAGGACTAGGCTGGATATTAGGAAAAACTATTTCACTAGGAGGGTGGTGAAGCACTGGAATGGGTTACCTAGGGAGGTGGTGGAATCTTCATCCATAGAGGTTTTTAAGGCCCGGCTTGACAAAGCCCTGGCTGGGATGATTTAGTTGGGGTTGGTCCTGCTTTGAGCAGGGGGTTGGACTAGATGACCTCCTGAGGTCTCTTCCAACCCTAATCTTCGACGACTCTAACCGGGCCTCAATCTGAGTTGGGCTCTTTTTATCATAACTACAAACAGTGTTAATACTAGTATATATGAGTCAGTATCATGTCATTTAATGTTGTTTGTCACTTATTTCAGTAGTAAAAAAAGTTCCTAAAACCCAGTTCAGTTTGCTTCAGGTACACTGTGCCGTCAGACCCAAAACATTAAAAACAAGGAAATGCTAAGGTCAGGGAGAGGCCTTCCCTGTACCTCACCAGCCAGGCATCATATTAAACATTGTCAAAGAGACACCTGGGCCTGTCATAGAAATAGGTCTTCTACTTTCAAGAGATACAGACTGCAGTCACCACATTCACTTAATTCATCCTGTAACTTGAACCTATGCTAGTACCCGCTCCCTCCCCCCGTGTGTGTCTTACATCTCTAAAAGGGCAACATATATCACAGAAGTGAATCCGGAATATAACCACTGAATGAGGCCAGCTAAAAGTGTATGGCTGATGTTCAAGACCATTAACACTAATGAAAATGCACATTTTTCATTATAGTCTAATAGCCTGCCATCAAATAGGGCAACTGCTGTGCAATGTTTATACAAAAAAATGGCTAATCACAATCTTTATTGTGCACTTGGCTACAGCCAGCTTTTAAGCATTTGCAGCTATGCTGGATTATTTTAAATCACTGAATAGTTACTTAGTGAAAAAGAAAATATTATTCCTGGTAGATACTATATGGCATTACATCCTGATTCCATTTCTTCAGTGTTTATGAAGGAGATTTATTATCATTTTGCACTTCCCTGATGACTTTTATTCTCCCTTTTCTGGGGAGGTTCTTATTCTATTTATAAAATTGTTGAGGAATTAAGTAGCTAGGATTATAAAAATCTATTTCTAAAAAGTACAATCAGATATGATCCTGAAAAACCTTACTAACATAACTTGCCCTTATTCACGCAAGAAATCCTACTGACTGATGTTAATTTGATTACTCACATGAGGAAGGCTTGGGAACATTATTTGTATTTAAAATTATCTGGTAAGGAAGTGATTACTGAGAGGCCAATCCTGCAAAAGATCTTACTCATTCAGGCAGTTCCATTGAAATCAATGGAGCTACTCCTCTGTGTGGCAGCTGCAGGAGTAGGGTCTAATTTTCCATTTCAGAATGTTTCATACTTTCTAAGGGGATGTCTACACAGCAATCAGACACCCCTATCTGGCCCATGCCAGCTGACTTGGGCTCGTGGGGCTTGGATTGTGGGACTGTTTCATTGCTGTGTATACATCTGGGCTCGGGCTGGAGCTCAGGCCCTGGGACCCAGATCCCAGGCTCTGGGACCTTGCGAGGGTCTCGGTGCCCTAGCTTCAGCCCAAGCCCAGAAGTCTACACGGCAATGAAACAGCCCTATAGCCTGAGCCCTATGAGCCTGAGTTGGCTAGCCCGGGCAAGCCGCAGGTTTTTCTTTGCTGCGTAGAGATACTCTAAATTTCCACTAGTAGAAAAAGCAGAGTTACTGGCCTGATTCTAAGCAGCTGTAAATCAGTGTAGCTACACCGATTTATTCCACCTGAGCCTACTATATCTAATATGATGTAGGTCTGTATTTCACGGTGAATGGGATTATGTGGTAATCTCTTTCTGTGACTGTTTCCCTCAGTTCAGCATACTTCAATACAGGAAAGACACTAACAATAATTCAAGAGAAAAGCCCTTTCTGATTAGGGAGCTGGAGGGATAGCTCTCATGAGGAAAGAGTAAAAGAAGAAAATATGTCTAGTGTGGCAAAATAAAGGAGGGACAACTGTCTACAAGACGACAACTGTCTACAAATATATGACCTGTATCAGCAACAGGGATGAAAAGGGATTGGTTAAGATGCTAACAGAAGATGTAACTAGAAATAATGGAACTGAATATAAAAACGAAAAGTAAACTGACTGACTGTCAGGACAATACACAACCCATCCACATGCCTTGCAATGCAGGGCTGTGCCTTTAAAGCACAATTCAGTCCTAAGGCAAGATAAAGAATAGCAGAAAGAAAGAAAAAGTAATGCTTATTAGTTCTGAGAAATTCAAGGAAGCTCTTCAGGTTAGTATTATTATTTGCATTATCTTAGCATCCAGGAGCCCCAGTCATAGACCAGAACCCCTATGCGCTGTACAAACACAGAACAAAAAACAGCCCCTACCCCAAAAAAGCGTACAATCTACCACCTGCTCTGCACTACAAAGTTAAGTTGAAATAAGTTGCCTTGTGTCAACCGATCTGTGCATGTGTCTACACTTAAATTTGTCTCTGGTTGATGTAAGCACCTTGCTATAGTAAAACCACTTCCCCAATTGGCATGGGGCCAAAGTCCACTTACTGATGTTGAGGCAGTGCGAGTATAGACACCGCATGACCTGTGTTGACCCTAACAGTGCTCCAGCAGCTGTCCTGCAATGCAACAGTGACTGCTCTGATCACAATTGTAAAGTCCATTGCCCAAGGGTCAGCCAAAGCCATTCTCCCCCCATCTCCTTTAAACTCCTTACATGGTTTTGAAATGCCTTTTCCTGGTTGCCCACCTTGGTGAATGCACCTAACAACTCACCCTTGTTGTGTGTAACTGCCTCACCACCCAGGCCGGCCCCATGCACTAGATGCGCTCCTGCCTGGGGTAAACAGGAAGCATTGGACATCCTGGGCCTATAGGAAGAAAAGGCTGCATGAGCACAGCTATGGACCAGCTGTAGGAACGTTGACATTTATGAACATGGGGGGATGCAAGCAATGGGATATGAAAAGGATCTCCAGCTGTGCCGCATGAAGGAGGAGGAACTTCACCAAGCATACCACAGGGCCAGGCAGGCAAACAATAGATCTGGTGCTGAGCCTCAGACCTGCTGCTTTTACAACAAACTAAATGCCGTACTTGGTGGAGACCCCATCAGCACCCCTAGACCACCAGGAATACCTCGGAGGAGATCGAGACAGAGGCCCCTGCTGTGACTAGTGAAGAGGAGAAGGAGGGAGACATGGTGGAGGAAGCAGCCATTCTGTGAGCTGGGATGTGTTCAAGACTCCACCACAATCTAGCCAGTCTCTCCAGGTGAGCACGGCTGAACCCAGTGAAGGGATATGGACCTTGGATGTAAGTTTCCTTACAATGTTAAATTTAAAGATGAGGCCTCGCCCAGCCCCAAGTTAAGACACAGGTATCAACTTTTCATTGTTTTACTCGTACGAGAAGAGGTTGCAGTACAACAAACAGAGATAGTGTTGGCATCTGCTTTTCATTCACCAGTTGGCTCAGGCAGGAGAGGGGGGCACATGGAGCCATTTGTAAACATAGGGTGTTTCTTGTATCCTCCGAGATACCTCCATGAAACTTTCACGGAGAGATACTGTAATCCCCTCCCCAAAGTTTTCTAGGGGTGGTAGCCTTATTTCTTCCTCTGTAGTAGGACACTTTCCCACTCCACTCCACAATGAGTTCGGCTGGGATCATTTCAGTAAACAGGCTAGTGGCATATGGGCCGAAGTGTGGCAGTAGTAGCTGTGCTTTCTATGCCTTTACTACTCTCAGGTCTGAGAAGTCAGCTAAAATCATTGCCCCTGGTGCAAAATAACACTAGTACTCTGTGCCATTGCCCAATACTCGTACCCATGCAATAGGAACAAAAAAATTAGTTTGTTCATGCATCTGAAAATTCTTCTCGCCCGTGGGGGTCATACTCACCATGCCTGCAGCTGGAGAGTGGTGCTGTCCCAAGGTGCACCAAAGCTGAAGTATCAATAACATTTTCTTATTAAAAGTGTTTATGGGAATAAAGGAAGGGAGTTTTGAAACTTATCTTTTCCTTTCCCTTTCCATTGGGTCTGTAAATCCAGTGATACAGCTGTCAGTTTCTATCAACAGCAGCTGCCATTGCGGCTTTGAGGAGTGCCTCCTTCACATCCCTGGAGTGTCTGACCCTGATGAGAAGGAGAAGAAAGTGGATTAGGGAAGACATGTTCGGCAAGATCTTGCAAGCCAGTGCTGCCTCAGACTGTGAACAAAGCCTGAATGGTCTATACAGCTGACAGCATGGAGAAGGAAAGAGCAGACAGGAGAAAATCCCAGCAGGAAAGGAGAGAGAGATGCACCAGGACATAATGGGACTTCTCAGGCAGCAAACCAATATGCTACAGATCCTGGTTCACCTAAAGATCAAAAAAATCCCAGACTTCTCATCCTTTTAGTCCTTGAAGAACTCCATGATCACATCTCCCAACAAAACATGTGGCACCACGGGCTGCATCCTTACTCCTACCTCTCCAGGCCAGGGGATACAAGGGAAACCACAGGTTCACACATATAGTGACCTGTGGGAATCATGGTTGCTCTGTGTGTAGCCACAATGGATGACATTTGTGCACTGAAATGGACAGATGTGTTTGCTGCTTTTTGAATTTCAAAGTTCCATTCCATTAATTTATGTCAAAAGTGTGTTTTACATTGCCTGTGGTTTTTTTGTACACAGTTTTTCTGCACCATTTTTGCCACTCAATACATTTCTATTTTTGGAGAATAAAATTATTCTTACTAGTTCACAACACAGGTTGCAGAAGGCTTAGTGGTACTCAAAGCATATAGTCCTTCTAAATGTACTGCAAGCATCACTTAACTCATAGATTCCAGAAAACACCCAGTCATATTTATAAATGTAAAGCAAACACTGCCACATTCCAGCAGCATCCAAAGCTCCAGGCCCAGAGAACAGTCCAGGACAGGCCTCTCCTGTGACTGACTGCTACAGTGCTCTTTCAAAGCCTTCCTCAACATCACAACTCCATTTTGAGCTCTTGTACTAGCCCTTGTCTTTTTCTGT
Source organism: Dermochelys coriacea (assembly GCF_009764565.3). Classification (NCBI taxonomy): domain Eukaryota; kingdom Metazoa; phylum Chordata; order Testudines; family Dermochelyidae; genus Dermochelys; species Dermochelys coriacea. The sequence goes on from NC_050068.2 coordinate 113,650,244, forward strand.
TCAAAGTCAGCAGAGAGCTGCTCCACATCCACACTGGGGCAGCTTTTCCCCCTTTGCCTCACAGATATTATGTAGGACACAACAGGCAGCTGTAATCCTTGGGATATTTTTGTCACTGAGATTCAGTCTAGCGAGTAACCCTCCTGAGCATCCCTTCAATCTACCAAAAGCAATTTGACTGTCATTCTGCACCTGTTGAGCCTGTAGCTGAAGCTTTCCTTGTTGCTGTCAAGATGGCCGATGAACAGTTTCATGAGGCAGGGGAGCAAGCAATAGGCTGGGTCCCCCAGAATCACTATTGGCTTTTCAGTACCACCAATGGTAATCTGTAGGTCAGGAATGAATGTTCTTGTTTGCAGCTTTCTGAACAGTTCTGTGTTCCTAATGATGAAAGTGTCATAACTAGTCCATATTAATATTGATGAAGTGCACCTCAGTCAGCAGCTGTCACTCTTCGGCCACCCAGCTCTGAAGGCAGCAGCGCAGAAGTAAGGGTGGCATGGTGTGGTATGATATTGCCACCCTTACTTCTGCCCTGCTGCTGGTGGGGCGCTACCTTCAGAGCTAGGTGCCTGGCCAACAGCCATAACTCTCCAGCCACCCAGCTCTGAAGGCAGTGCAGAAGTCAGGGTGGCAATACCCCAATCCCCCTAAAATAACCTTGCAACCCCCCTGCAACTCCCTTTTGGGTCAGGATCTCCAATTTGAAAAACACTGGTCTGCACCGTGAAATCTGAATAGTATAGGGTAAAAGCACACAAAATACCAGATTTCACAGTCCATGATGTGTTTTTCATGGCCCTAAGTATAGGTATGGCCTTAGTATGAGACAAGAGACAACAGGTGGATACAAACAGGTGGGCAAGTACAAAGAAACAGTGAGACAGTATTGGTCAGCATGATAGGCAGTGCTCTCAGGCAATAGGGAGTTTTTAGGGTTTTGAGGTTTTAAGTGGTAGGGCTGAGTGATTAAAAAAAATTAATTGCGATTAACGGCGCAATTAACCCTGCTGTTAAACAATAATAGAATACCATTTAAAATATTTTTGGATGTTTTCCACATTTTCAAATATATTGATTTCAATTTAAACACAGAATACAAAGTGTGCAGTGCTCACTTCATATTTATTTATTAAAATATTTGCACTGTAAAAAAAAAAAATATTATTTTTCAATTCACTTAATACAAGTACTGTAGTGCAATCTCTTATTATGAAAGTTGATTGTAGAATTATGCACAAAAACCTGCATTCAAAATCAAAACAATGTCAAACTTTAGAGCTTATAAGTCCACTCAGTCCTCCTTCTTGTGCAGCCAGTCGCGAAGAGAAACAAGTTTGTTTTACTCACTTGGCATGTGTAAGACCCTTGGGTCAAGTCCCTCTGCCTGAGGGTAAGAAGGAATTTGTATTAGGAATTGCTACTGCTCAGGTGAGTGGGCTATCAGATATTCTGATACGGGGCTCCGCCAGTTTCTCCTGTTAAAGCTGTTCTATTTTGGATAACTAATTAAAAAAAAGTCATTAGAGCAGGGGGAATGAATCCTGGGTCTTCCACCTCCCAGGAGAGTGCTGTATCTACCAGGTGTCAGAGTCATTGTGCCAGAAGGCAGACATACATGGGAATATCTCTGTAAATTGATGGCTAGCGCATTCACATGGGAGACCCAATTACCTTTCTAAAATTATTTATACACAGTGGAATAGCTTTGACAGGAGAGACTGAGGGAAAGCCCCTGCTGGGCAGGGCCGGTTTGTTTACCTGCCACGTCCACCGGTTTGGCTGATTGTGTCCCTCAGCCAGCGGCGCCTCCAGCAGTCCCCATTGGCCTGGAGCAGCGAACCGTGGCCACTGGGAGCCGCGATCGGCTGAACCTATGGACACAGCAGGTAAACAAACCAGCCCAGCCCGCCACGGGCTTTCCCTGCACAAGCAGCAGAACAAATTTGGGAACCACTACATTACACCCTTTTCTATCCTGGGAAAAGCAAACTTCTGCAAACCTGCAGTGGATTTTGCAGTAAAAAGAAGCCCATTAGCACCCAGGGTCGAATGACATGGTGCAACATCAGAAAGTATAAGATCAATAAGTATGTCTACCACAGGTGGCTTTGCCAAAAACATCAATACATATGCCCCAACACTTTCCTGCATAATTGAAGAGAAGGGCTTGTTCTATCAGCAACTTCAGACTGACCAAGAGCACATAACAACAACAAGGCAATGTGCTCAATCACAATGCCGTGACCTGAGTAGCAAGAAGATTCAAACATCCTTTGAGAATGGCGACCTAAGAGGTATGTATGAAGGAATCAAGAAAGCAACAGGTCCTTCAGCCTAGATGTCTTAGTGGAGACATCGCCATTGATAGAGGTAAACAGATGCAATGTTGGGTGGAGCACGATCACAAATTCTATTCCCATAAAACCACTGTTTCTGAAGTATTGCTAAATGTTCTGCCCAGACTCCAGACTATGGAAGAGCTTGATACTGAACCATCTATAAATGAACTTGAAAAGGCAATCACCTCCCAAGCATCAGGAAAGTCCACAGGAAAAGATGGAATCCAGCTAAGGTACTGAAACAAGGAGGATAGTTGTGCTTAAACATCTGCACAATGTCTTGTTTGCCTGCTGGAGGGAAGGAGGGGTATCACAAGACATGAAAGTTGCCAGCATCATAACTATAAAAACAAAGGAGATCGGAGTGATTCCAACAACTACGGAGGCGTTTCTTTCCTTAGTGTTGCCGGCAAGGCATTTGTACACAAGTCATTCGTAAAGACTGCAAGTTCTTGCTGAACATGCATATCCAGACAGTCAGTGAGGCTTCCACACTGGTAGATCAATTATTGACATGGTCTTCACATTAAAGCAACTGCAAGAAAAATGTCAAGAAAAAAGAAAACCTGCCTACATGGGTTTCATAGATCTTACAAAGGCTTATGACCTGGTCAGCAGAAAGGGCCTTTTTCAATTGCTAAAGAGAATTGGTTGGCCTCACAATCCTCCTCAGTCTGATATGATCCTTGCATGATGCCATGAAGACTACAGTCCAGTATAAAGGTATTCAATCTGATAGCTTTGAAATATGCAGTTGTGTCAAACAGGTATGTGTTTTGGCACCAACGCTCTTTGGCCTGTTAATCTCTCTGCTGCTTCATCATGCTTTCTCATCTAGCACCAAGGGTGTACATCTCCATACAAAATCAGAGGGAAAATTCTTCAAAGTTGCACGTCTAAAAGCAAAAAGCAATGTCAAACAACTACTGACCAGAGAACTTTTTGCTGATGGCACAGTGCTTGTTGTACACAGTGAAGAGGAACTCCAGCAACTTCACTGTAGCTTTGTGCTAGTTTGTGATGAATTTGGACTAACCATCAGTCTAAAGAAGAAAACAATTATGGCACAAGGTATGTTGACTACACCAGATATTTTAATAGCCAGTACCACTCTAGAAACTGTGCACAAGTTCTGTTATTTAGGATCAATGGTATTGATAAGATATCACTAGATGATGAACTTGATTTTTACACAGGAAAGGCAGCCACCACATTTGGCCAATTGACCTGGTGAATGTAGGATATCAGGAAGCCGATACTGAACAAACAACAAGATATGGGTCTAACCAAATGTGTATTTTGAACATGCTGCTCTATGGTGGTAAGACCCGTACCACCTACAGCAAACATGGCAGAGGGTTAAACGTCTTCCACACTTGCTGTCTTTGCTATGTTCTAAATATCAAGTGTGAAACCAAAGTTCCTGACAACAAAGAACTTGATAAACTTGAAGTGTAATCACTATTCTCAAACATTCTCCTGATAGTGGCTGTGTTATTTTGAGAGTATCTAGTTAACAAGATGGCTATATTTAATTTGAATCTTGGTAGTGCAAATTATTAATGGATATTCTGCTCATTTGGAACACTGTCTCTAGGGTATTTATTTGTAAATACTTGTCAAATATTTGGAAGGATAGGTCCATTCCTTGTCAGAAAAAGAAGTTGCTGACTATCATATTTTTCATGCTGAAGTTTTAGTTTCCTCATGCCAAAAGCAGAAAAAGAACATGTGCTAAAAGTATCATTCTAATATTCGTGGCAGCATATCTTTTTAATGAAATCAACTTGATCTCTTTCTTTACAAATTCTATTATATTATCCTCTAGTCTAATAACTAACATTTTGGCCAACATCTTCCAAACTTGCTTGCCATGTGCATTCTTTGTCCAGCTGGTAGTTCAGCCACAAAGGTGTAGTGGCTGAACAAACTCAAGAGCAAATGAATAGACAGGAGTCAGTTCTGCAGTTGTTGGGGAGCTTCACATTACCGCATGATAAAGGACAAAACTGTAGTGGCTGGTTGAATCTCTCTGAATGGGGAGGTCTCATGTCCTCCACTGATAACCCATTGGAGGCAGTGCATGTCTGCTTGTAGTATTTTAATGTGAGGTTTGGCAAAGGCACTGTTGGTTCAGGTTATAACTTTGGCTTTTGTTACTGGACTTCTGACCACTGAAAATGTACAGTCATTTCTGGGGTGCTGGGAAGCACATATGCCTAAATAATACTCGGGTCCCCCTGTTCATGCCCTTCCTTCATGGGCCATGGGGAGAACAGGATAGCCTACACTAACCTCAACATGCTCATAACACTAGCAGCTTTGCATTTAAAAAAATTACTATAATGATGTCTCATGTTTCAGGAGTTCAGCCGGTTGCCTGCAGGGATTAGGAAGAAATCCCCCATTTTCCGCCCAATGCACAATTGGTGTATTAGGTGTGGGGTGGTGTTCACCTTTCTCTGATGCATTGAAGATTGGCCACAGTTGGAGATGGGACACCAGATGGGGTGGACAGTGCTCTGAGGTAGTGCAGAGAATCCTTTTTCTTAGATGCCTGACTGTTGTGTCTTGGTCACATGCTGATGGACCAACTGATTGCCAGATCTGGGGTTGGGATTAGCCCACTAATCAATTCCCTGCCATTGCAGGGGCATCATGTATTGGCAGCCCTTTGGTCTCTCCTGTTCTCTGCCTGTGGCGTGCTACAGTTTAGTCTCCTGAGGACTGAAATGCTTTAGTCTAATTAAAGTCATTGGGCTCAATTTAGGGGTATCTGGATGAAATTTAATGGCCTTTGATGTACAGGAGGTCAGAGTAGATCAGAGATTCTCAAGGAGAGGTACATACCCCCAGCTTTCTCGGGTGCGTGGTGAGCCTTCTAATACAGTATTTATAGGCTATAAATGTATAGTCATGACAGAGGTGCAGCCAGGCCACATTTGAGTGGCATTGTGGTCCTGCATGCCACGTTGCAACACCACTCACTCAAATTTGGCCCTCTCTTTTGACTATTTATTTGTGACCCTGTGAATGAGTGGCTTTGTGAACAGGCACAAAGGGTAACAATGCCTGCTAGGCACACTTCATTGCTGAAATTGAAAAACATTTCCCTGAAAACTTTGTGGATATCAAGGTACATGCTTTTAAAAGGCTACCTAATACAACAAACACGTTAGCAATGCTAGATGTCAGTGTCCTTCTCACTCTTGTGAGGGGAAAGGTTCCAAGTAAAAAAATGGCTAAGGTGGGATGTGATTCACAAAGGTTGTCTTGGTGGACCCCTGGACTAGATGATCCAATGGTCCCTTCTGGCTTTAAACTCAGTGAAATTTGTGAAATGCTGGAGTTACCCATTAGTCCTGAACTTACGGGTTAACCATTTTTACCACTGCATGATATACAGAGAATGATGTGTTTGAGCCACTCAGTTCAGTTCTAATGGTTAACAGGAATGGGTAAATTGGAAGCCTGTTAGCAGGTGAAGTAGAATCCTTTTTTCCCCCATACAGACTGTCAAATAAGGGATATTGGCCTCAGCAAAGGGAAATCAATATAGTAAGCAAATACCTTCTGATTCATTTGACTGCTATTAAGCTTCCTATTTAGTAGGTTTAAAAATGGGGACTACTAAAATCCGCTGTGGACTTTCCCAAATAAATATTCCTTTTCAGAGTCAATTGTGTGTGTCCTGTGGTAATGATTCTGCTCATGGGTTTGGTAAAGGTATTTAATGTAATGAACTGGAGATATATAGAGGGGTATTAGAGAGCTCTAGTCCATTAAATTAATATAATTTGTCCTTGAACAAGTGAAATATTTGACACTGATCATTGGTTACAACGGAATTCTTTCATTTTTGCAAATGAGTGTCAGTCACATTTCCTGCATGTTTAGCTTTACCATAATTTACTCTTCATAGCCTACTTTCTGCACCCAAGCTTTGTACAGGTAGTATTCTTTGATCATTAGGGGTCTTGAAAAAAGTGTGTTATACTCGTTATAAGGACTAAGTACTTTAGCTGATTCAAAATTATGTTACTCTAACTAAATGCTCAGCATTGGAGTCTTTGGCTGAAAAAAAAACTATTTAATGTTCATATTAACAATTTATCTTATTGTAATCATCTTCCTCCAACCTCTAGTGGCGGCTTTGCAGGTGGGTGTGGTTTGAGAGAGAGCTTGGGGAATGGAACCTGTGACAAAGTGTTCTTGTGAATGGAGCTGCCTGTGCCCAGCTCTAGATAAGGGCTTCAGCTGCATTGAATTGTGTTGGATTTTTTTAGACAATGTTAGTTTCAACTCATTCTTTAGGACATTCACGATGCTAGAGTATGAATGGAGACCTATTGTTAGAACCTTTCATCAGTGCTTCTACTGATGTGATTCTCATGGTGTGGTAGGTGTGTGACTGGAGAAAGTTTGTCTTGGCACTGTCATTCAGGGTTTTGGTTGTTTTTTTAAATACAAACTTGAAACTCTGAACATTTTCATAGAATCATAGACTTTTACGTCAAAAGGTCACTTTTTTGATCTTCTAGTCTGACCCCCTGCACAACGCAGGCCACAGAATCTCACCCACCCACTCCTGTAACAAACCTCTAACCTATGTCTGAGCTATTGAAGTCCTCAAATTGTGGTTTAAAGACCCGTGCCCAACAGTGCAGAGGAAGGCAAAAACCCCCCAGGGCCTCTGCCAATTTGCCCTGGAGGAAAATTCCTTCCTGACCCCAAATATGGTGATCAACTAAATCCCGAGCATGTGGGCAAGACTAACCAGCCAACCACCCAGGAAAGAATTATCTGTAGTAACTCAGATCCCATCCGATCTAACATCCCATCACAGGCCATTGGGCATATCTACCACTAATAGTTGAAGCTCAATTAATTGCCAAAATTAGGCTATCCCATCCTACCATCCCCTCCATAAACTTATCAAGCTTAGTCTTGAAGCCAGATATGTCTTTTGCCCCCACTGCTTCCCTTGGAAGGCTGTTCCAGAACTTCACTCCTCTGATGATCAGAAACCTTCTTCTAATTTCAAGTCTAAACTCCTGGTGGCCAGTTTATATCCATTTGTTCTTGTGTCCACATTGGTACTAAACTTAAATAATTCTTCTCCTCCGTGGTATTTATCCTCTGATATATTTATAGAAAGCAACCATATCTCCCCTCAGCTTTCTTTTGGTTAGGCTAAACAAGCCAAGCTTTTTGAGTCTCCTTTCATAAGACAGATTTTCCATTCCTTGGATCATCTCTGTACCTGTTCCAGTATGAATTCATCTTTCTTAAACATGAGACCAGAACTGCACACAATATTCCAGATGAGGTCTCACCAGTGCCTTATATAACAGTACTAACACCTCCTTATCTCTACTGGAAATACCTCGCCTGATGCATCCAAAGACCGCATTAGCTTTTTTCACAGCTATATCACATTGGCAGCTCATAGTCATCCTGTGATCAACCAATACTCTGAGGTCCTTCTCCTCCTCCGTTACTTCCAAGTGATGCGTCCCTGGTTTATAACAAAAAATCTTGTTATTAATCCCTAAAGGCATGACCTTGTACTTTTCACTATTAAATTTCATCCTATTACTATTACTCCAGTTTACAGGGTCATCCAGATCTTCCTGTTTAATAACTCGGTCCTTCTCTGTATTGGCAATACCTCCCAGCTTTGTGTCATCTGCAAACTTTATTAGCACATTCCTGTATTTTGTGCCAAGGTCAGTAATGAAAAGATTAAATAAGATGGGTCCCAAAACTGATCCCTGAGGAACTGCGCTAGTAACCTCCCTGCAGCCTGACAGACCCATTGTAGTCTCCCCTTTAATCAGCTTATGTAAGCTTATGTTTTCCTATAAGGATAAATTCAGCCCTGCGCGCACAGGCAAAAGAGGGGTACAGAAATGCTGCCCATTGTGACCTTTTCAGGAGGACTCTATCTAGCCAGGGAAGGCAGTCCTCTGACTTTATGCCCCTCTGGGCTGGATTTAGTCTATAGTTTTATACAGCAGACTATGTTGATTTCTTCCATTTTTTGGAAGGTCGTCTTCTTACCCCTCCCATTGTTTTAATTTCTTTTAGACCAGTGTTTGCAGCACTCTTTTGGGACATGAGAGAGCCAGGTTCAATTTCCCCCTTTGTTTGATGGGAAGAAAGGAATTGAACAGGGGTTTTCCACTTCTCAGGAGGGTGCTCTAACCACTTGGCGATGGGATATTTTGATGTGGGACTGCCTCAATCTCTCCTGTTGAAGCTGTTCCACTGTATATACATGGTTGGATAGTCATTGGGCCAGAAAGAGAGTGGGAATGACTCTAGAGCCTGATGTGTAGCGCACTCACCTGGGAGGTGAGAAACCTAGATCCACTTCCCCACTCCAGTAACTACCACCATTTCTTGCAAGAAACACATTAGGCCCCCACCTCTCGTAGAGGGGTTTATGACTGAAAATCCTCTCCAGAGATAGGCCCATGCTTCAGGGAGGCACCTAAATGCCTAACTCTGAGAGAGGGGAAAGGCTTAGGACACATCCATCTCCTCAACATCTCCCCTTAGCTATCTGAGGCAGCTCCCTGCTCAACGTGCTGGCTTAGGCATCTCTCCCTCTCTCTCCATCCATTGTACAGGGATGGTAGGCAGCTAAGTCAGGCTCTGTGAATCCCAGTGATTTTCTAGGTGCCCAAAAGGTAGGTGATGCAACACCTAAATCCTTTTGTGAATTTATCCCTTGTTACAAGGATGGTTGCACAGTTATTAGTTCTAATGTCTGGGGACTGAATGGCTTGGGAGATTTACTGGTTCAAATCCTGCCCAGGTCAGTAATGACCAGAACTTGCTACCAGTTGATGGCTCTTTCAGTTTATTCATCTATAAAAAAGACATGTGATGACCAGAGCTTTTGTTCAGGGAAAATGCTTACCTGGTGCCATTTCTAATAAAAAGTTATAAACATCATCAAATTGCAGAATAAAGGAAACAAATTTGATTTTTCCTGCTGGAGCTTTCTGATGCTGAGGCGAATCTGCTCAGGTGTTGAATTATTGATGAAGTTTGCTTTTTATAAATCTTACTGTATTGCCTGTGATATGGTAAACATGACTCTACCCCAGCTTTTCATCCTCACTGCTGGCCATATTTTATTCTCAGTAATTCGTAGGCGGCAGCTACTGATCTCCATGGATCCTTACCCCTGAATCCCTGGGTAACAGTCAGGTCTGTTTTATCATTGTACTGACTAGCTGAACAAAGCCCACATGTAACTAATCTGTTATTGTCAGCACAAAGGTGCTAAATGTGGGTTCTCTTTCTACCCCTTTTTAAAAGAACAGGTTATTTTAGGACTCACTTCTGTTCCAGTCAGTTCCATGAGAGTTTACCATTGGTTTCAATGGGAGCAGACCCTTAAATAGTATCTAGCTTTTATATAATGCCTAATTTAACAATTAGCCATGTATGATAATTATTCCACAAGCAAAGCCAAATGAAATCCAAAACCTTTATAATTAGTGTTATTCACTGAAGAAAAAGCAAGGAAAAGCAAGGGAGCAGAGATAGAGAATTAATACTAGACAAACAGTACCCAAGGCAAAGCAGCAAACATGTCCAATAAAAATCCAGGCTTGAATACGTCCACACAGTCTATCCCTAGCAATTTTCCAAGCAATCTGACTAATGCATAGATGATTGCTACTCTGCCTTCCCCAATTTATAGCACTTCTAGCAATTAAGGTTACCAATAAAGCAGTCACGGTTCCCTAGACTCTCTCAGCCTAACCCCAGCATTACAAAACAGCAAAGCTTTTGCCAGTAGTCCTTGTGATCTTCCCTTCCTATCCTCTCCCAGGTCCAATAAGCAAACCCTAGCTGTCACGTAACTCACTATTCAAATCACACCGCTACTGTTTTGGCATGGGAGGGGTGAAACAAAACCACAAAAACACCTAACAACAAACACAAAAACCCCCCAAGATGAAAAATATCAGGAGCTCCCTTATATACTTTAGATCAATTACACAAAAGAGAGAGTTAAAGTGACCTTTGGCAACCTTATTATACAAGCTTGCCAGCAAACAAACAACCTCCAGTCTCCTCAGCAGTGCAGAATAGTTCCACTAGAGTAAGTTGGTTTCTCATAGATTCAGTTTCTCTCAATCTACCTCTCTTTGATACTCCTGTATTATTCAAAGCAGAAAGCACATTGGACCATCACCCAATTCCCCTTCCTCAGACAATACCAAGACCATAGGTTCTGAAACCTGAAACCAAGATCATAGGTTTTTACTAGTTACTTGATCTGCAGCCCCGACTTAAGAGAGTAGTCTCAATGACGTCAAAAGAAAAGGAGTACTTGTGGCACCTTAGAGACTAACAAATTTATTAGAGCATAAGCTTTCGTGAGCTACAGCTCACTTCATCGGATGCATGTAGCTCATGAAAGCTTATGCTCTAATAAATTTGTTAGTCTCTAAGGTGCCACAAGTACTCCTTTTCTTTTTGCGAATACAGACTAACACGGCTGCTACTCTGAAACCTGTCAATGACGTCAGTGTCCCATTGGCTTCTTTACTCAAAGCCAGATTCTGACCATCCCATATCAGGTGTGCGTTAAAGGTGATGCCAGGAGTTCCTTCTCCTTGTGCCCCTGCTCAGGAGCTGCATAATCCCATTGAGCTGCATAAGCTTTACTCCCCGTTATCACCATTATTTTCAGCTGTCTAAAAACGGACCAGGAGGGAAGAATGTGGGGCTATAGTTTTGCCCCTGCCTTTCCAATAGCCGGTTCTGTTGGCTGGCAGAGGAGTGCCACACTCTCTCTAGGGATATTTGGATGACTCAGCCAGAATTCTTCCTGGAGATCCCATTTACAATGTCACTTCTGGTCATAGTCTCCAGCACATTTGAGGGCAACTAGAGCAGAATCTCTCCATCATAGCTTAATCCTTCCTCAGGCAAAAAAGTCACATACAGTCAGATCGGGCCAGGGAAGCTAATGATCCAACCAGTGGACTAAATTCAGTGATGAATCCTGGTCACGTGCCACCTGAGGCACATAGCGCATACACCAAGAAGATGATCTGCGCTTTTGATTGGGGTCCATCTTAATTCTATATATTGTAACATAAATCAAGAGTAGTGGGCGTGACTAGATGAGGTAGACTCAGACTAGATGGGAGGGAGACCCAGGCCTAGATTTTCAAAGATGCACTCCTATTTGTAGTTGCGCTTCAGGAAATGTAGTTGTACAAAGTGCAGCCTCAAGTATTTAGGCCACAATAGATTAGATGAGAAGAATGCATGTGGGTAGGGCGGATGACTGAGTCCAACTGGAGTGAGGTTGGGGAACACAGCTGGGTCAAGCCTGAGGCCAAGATATGAAGAAAGAACTGGCTGGTCAAGCCCATGGATGGTTGAGTCCTTTCCTTATCGTCTTGTCTTGGAAGAGCCAAGAATAAATTCAAAATTAAACTATTAGTTAAACCTAGGAAATATTGTAGTAAACGAGTGTTGAAATTTTAGGCAAACACTTACGTAAACCTAAAAACAAGAGCATCAAGAGGTCTGAGGCACCAGGTCTCCATCTAACTTCTGTGCCTTGAATGGAGGTTTCCTGTGTGCTATGTCATTTTATTGCTCAGGGAGGCAATAAGAGCTGGCAGGAAAGAGCAGTTACGCTTCTATGTGAATGTCTTATTGTTTTATAGTTATCATTGAAGGTCTCACTCTCCTGAGTGGTTTAACAAATTGCAGGATAGCAAGGAGATGGAAAGATGGGAGGCAATTTGTATTTCAGTTTAATTAAACCAGGAAGAAGATACACCTGGAAATAGCCAATGCACACTGGCTGAAGTGTAGCCTGGAGATAAAGAGCAAAAAAAACATAGTAAATGCTATATTGGAAAAGACTCTGGGTCTGTCTGGGTTATCCCGTGTCTTGCAATGCGAGGGCAGATAGTTCCTGAGGTTTTTTTTTCTTAAAAGTAATTTTCCAGAGCCTGGAATGGAATCCACATCTCATGACTGACTCTCCATGGGTTGTCTCTTTTAAGATGCCAGAATCTGAAATAAATCCTGAAGTCCAATCACCCTTGATTTTTTTACTTGAGTATGAAAGCTAGATGACAAATTCCATTCTAATGTCGCACTGCACTTTGATCGCTTCACTTCCTAGTCAAGATTAAAAGTTATCATACTAATCATATTCATATGTTTCAGGATATGGCCCTATTAGTCCTTTCTCTTCATGCTTCCATTAGGTTTAGTGTGTTTTTTCTAGCTTACCAAGAGACCATAAATACTCTACAGAAGCTGTACATGATGACAGCTTGCAGTATTAGGCAGCCTTGTCATTCATCTTATTCACTGTTTGCCTCGGATCCATTTTAGAAGCTAATTCTGAGTCCTGCTTGCTGTTTTAGTTAATTAAAATCCAGGAGATCTTGTAATTTTTCCAGCAAAACTTTTGAAAGGTCTATTAATACCAGTTGTGGGTAATGGATGTTGGAAGTAGACACCTATTTATACAGCAGTAAAGTGGGGACGTCTTTGGAGCTATACCATGAGCCATATTTTAGTATATGTGTATATTTCAGTACAGCAAAAATATAGCAACTATTCAGCATTCAAAAGGTACATGCGTGTAGAGATGTAATGGACTGACTTTTAAAGAGTCTAGGAATAGCTCACCCTCTGTAATAAAGATATGATACACAGGAGTGCTAGGAAGACACTAGACTTTATTTTCTGGTCCCAAACATCCAGCCTGGGTCAGGGTTACAAAGGTTAATGCACAGAGTGGTCTACCTCTCCTTTGGCAACTGTGAGTGAATATCTCCACTACTCTACTCATCCCTATTCCTTCACTCAAGTCTCCAGAACTGCTGTTCAGAACTGTCCCCAGACAGCAGAGTGAAATTAACTTGTCTCTTATTAGTTTCAATGCTGAATAGCACCAGCAAACACTAAAAAGACTGGTTGGTTTTCACTCTTTTGCAACTTGGGAAAGCTCTGAGCACAAGCAGAACCCTGGAACTGTCCATCAGACACCACTATATAGGTTATATTAGGCTCATATTTGAAAGGTTGTAGTCACTACACTTTTTTTTAAAATAACATAAAAGCTTACATTTTTCAGCCCCTAATGCCATTCACATGGGAAAATTATTAAAATTATTAAATTATTAAACTCAACATAGGCGGGTGGCTTTTTCAAGCCAAGTTTACCCACCACAATGCATACCAGCAATTTCACAGGTTACTATAGCAAGCTTAGATATAGGAAGTACATTACTAAAAAGAGTACAATTGAAATACTAAGAGAACTGAATACTAATAAAATATCTGATAAACTAACACTAAAGTCAAGTGATGGAAACATTTCATTTTTATATGGGATATTGGAGATCTGCTCTAATAAGTACTGTGTCAAGATCAAAATGGAATGATTAAAGAAATGTCTGTATAAGGCACTATAAATAATAGCAAGTATGACGTTGTCTAATTAAAATATGAACATGCAAATCATTATTGCTATCACTGTTATATAATTGCAACAAATCTTATACAAAGTGTAACACAACACCAGAAAGGGTTAAGCATCCTGCAGGCTAATTAACCCAGAGTCAACCTGTTGAGACGTGTTAGAAAGGGTAATTAGGGCCATTCCCTAGTAAATAGGCTAGAACTTTGAAATGCAAACCTATATTGTTAGAAGTAATATTACTTGTATGTGTGTATTCATAAATGTTAGCCATGTAAATAGACAGCAATTGATTCAAAGATCAAAAGGGAATATTAACTGTTTTATTAACATAAATATTTAATGGATAAATTATATTATGTTAATCCATGTAGTTAATTACCAGTGAGGTTTAGGAAACAGAAGGTTATGTCAAAAGCCTATTGTTCGCCCAGAACTGTGATCCTGTCATCTCAGATCTGCTTAAGCTTCATCAGGGGAAGTTTGAGTTGCAAGATTGAGATCCCAGTCCTAAACTGGAACATCCTGAATATGATATTGGACATTGGACTGTAACCTATGGACTAAATTCTAGAACAACTCTTTGCAACTACAAAGCTCACCATCTCTGCTATGTTTCAGAGTAGCAGCCGTGTTAGTCTGTATTCGCAAAAAGAAAAGGAGTACTTGTGGCACCTTAGAGACTAACAAATTTATTAGAGCATAAGCTTTCGTGAGCTACAGCTCACTTCATCGGATGCATTTGGTGGAAAAAACAGAGGGGAGATTGATATACACACACAGAGAACATGAAACAATGGGTTTATCATACACACTGTAAGGAGAGTGATCACTTAAGATAAGCCATCACCAGCAGCAGGGGGGGAAAAGGAGGAAATCCTTTCATGGTGACAAGCAAGGTAGGCTATTTCCAGCAGTTAACAAGAATATCTGAGGAACAGTGGGGGGTAGGGTGGGTGGGGGGGAGAAATACCATGGGGAAATAGTTTTACTTTGTGTAATGACTCATCCATTCCCAGTCTCTATTCAAGCCTAAGTTAATTGTATCCAGTTTGCAAATTAATTCCAATTCAGCAGTCTCTCGTTGGAGTCTGTTTTTGAAGCTTTTTTGTTGAAGTATAGCCACTCTTAGGTCTGTGATCGAGTGACCAGAGAGATTGAAGTGTTCTCCAACTGGTTTTTGAATGTTATAATTCTTGACGTCTGATTTGTGTCCATTCATTCTTTTACGTAGAGACTGTCCAGTTTGGCCAATGTACATGGCAGAGGGGCATTGCTGGCACATGATGGCATATATCACATTGGTAGATGCGCAGGTGAACGAGCCTCTGATAGTGTGGCTGATGCGATTAGGCCCTATGATGGTGTCCCCTGAATAGATATGTGGACAGCGTATATTTGGGTAAGACATGGAATATTCATTATCTGGGAAGTAATGTGTCCAATCCTTTGGGATTGGAAGAACTTTTTTGTATGATGAATATGATTTTCAGTAATCTTTATCATTTTTGACTTAGGTGTCTAGGTGGAGGCCCGAGACTGGGTTACTTTAAGGAAACTGTGTTTTTGGCTTCTGGGCAACCAGTGAGGTAATTTAGAAGCTGTTTTGTGCTGGCTTGGTAAATCTAAGTATTGGAATATCCACCAGCTTTGAGGATTGTCTGCCCCATTTGTTGCAGTTCCCCCTAATTGAGTGATCTCATTTGGCTCCCTTTGGGAATCCAGTCTCAGCAAGTAATACTTGAAATCATTCATAGGTAGGCTATTTATAAAATACTAGCCTCTTTACATTTTTGGGGAGCTATTGGCATTTGTTTTCAAATGTCATGTGCAGAGTACTGCTGAAGGGTCTTACAGAGAAACTGTATTGCTGGATGGAAATAAGAGAGACACTGTAGCTAGGTTTGCAGGATGGAGAAAATCTGATAATGTTGTACTTCTACCACTTACCAGAGTCTCATGTGCGCAGAATAATGGCTTAGTGAGGCATATTGCCAGCTCTGTCTCAGAAGTGCTAGATACCAGAGGCCAAGAGTTAATCTCCTTTCCCAGAAGCTCCACACACTCGAAGATTCCAAGAAGGCTTTCTCTATTGCATGCTAAACCATAGTCTCTTTCTTCAGTCTTTTTTTTTTACTTTCTCCAATATAGGAATTTATTTTCCTGTGTTCGTCAGGCAGGGCATTATCTTAGTAGGATTCTGGGATGAGAGGGTATCATTTGACAAGGGAAGAGATTACATGAGCAACAGTGTAGCTTTCATCAGATTTGACATCGCAGAAATGTGCATTATGCAGAAATGCGCATAGCAAATATGGGCATTACATTTTCTTTTTCATAGCCCAGCTAGACTGGCCTGACATTCAGGAGTCGGAGCCCTGACAACACAACAGTAATATTGATGTCTTTTATGATTACAGATTTGGACAGCTAAAATTAGGCATCCAGATTTGTACCTCTATAAATGTTGACTAAAATGTCCAAACATCCAACTCTGCTTCCATATGTTAGACGTAACATCATGTGATATCACTGCTGAAACTTATGCACATGACAGAGTTAAGGACTGACACCAAATGCTCATCTCATACACTAACTCTTCTCTACAAAATTAAGTATCTTGCACTTACACTCACTTTTAAGCGCTTTCACTTACTACTGGGTGGTGCCACCTTTTGGCTATTCTGGGGATTAGCTCCACCCTTTTCAGCACCCTCTTTCTTCTCTTTAACCGATGCTGCCTCTCCTCCTGCTTACAGGGTAGCAGTACGGCTGCTTCGTGACTCAGCCCTTCAGCCAGATCACACTGTGATTTCCCCTTTTTGCGGGAGTCTTTCAAAGTTTTTCTGCACAAGTAGCATTAGGCAGTCCTCATGCCTGTTGCCCGGACTAGGTCATTCCCATGGTGACGTAGGCAGTCTTCCTGTTCACTGCCTCCAGCAATACCACTCTGCAGTGGATAATAGGGGAACACAGGCCTTCCCTCTATTCTAGGTTCCAGTCCAGGGCCCTACAGCAAGCATTTAAGGTCTGCAGCTACATCTACCTTACTGCTCTCATCTCTCATACTTCCTACCACGCTTCTCTAAGCTTTTCATTCTCCAGCCCTCCTAATCAGACCCCTGTCTCTTAGGCCTACTAGGCAAACCCTTTCTCATAGGTGCCTTTCTCCCCCTTCCTTCTCCCTTGCCTCAGGAAAGGAAACTGAAAGCTTCCCCTCTCTCACTGGTGCCAGTCTCCTGGCTTTATAGAAGCTGTGTCTATTCCCTCATAGATGAGCTTCCTTCTAATTAGTGCCTTCTGCACAGCCTAAATCTCCCCCATTTATTGGTTGATTGGGCCAACTTGGCTTAATTCAACTCCTCCAAGGCTGGTGTGGGGAGTACACCCCATAACACACCCTTTGGTAAAAAAGTGATGCATCAAAGAGCAGGGGTCAGCTTATAAATGGGTCTACACATAAATCGGTCTACACCAAAATTTGATGATTTTAAACTCTATAGAATCATTGAATTGAATATCTAATACATTGTCGTTTTGTTTACCTGAAGCTTCTGCAGGCATGGAGCCCCTCAGCTCCCTGTGGCTGCAGTTCACCGTTCCCAGCCAATGGAAGCTGTGGAAAGTGGCGCGCAAATGGCAAACCGTGGCCACTGGGAGCTGAGGGGCTCCGTGCCTGTAAACGCTCCAGGTAAACAAAACGTCCCGACCCGCCAGTGGCTTACCCTGACAGGCTGGGAGCCAAAGTTTGCCAACCCCTGAAATATAGGGTCGACTTATGAAAGGGTCATACAGTTTTTACTATTTTTACCTATTCATCTTGGGAGGTTGGCTTATAAATGAACAGGCTAATGAATGAGTATATACGGTATATCCTAAATTAATTAACTATGTTTCCTTGAGGCTTGAAAGCCTGTCAGGTTATTTTTTAAATGTTAATGTTAACAGGCCACTTCACCTTGAACGGTCCCTTGAAATATGTGCTAATTACTTATGCTAAACAATCTGTTCCAGCTTGTATTTAGCAGTGACACTCTGGAGTACATTTCCCAGCCCTGAAAAAGAGCTCTGTGTAAGCTCAAAAGCTTGTCTCTCTCATTAACAGAAACTGGGCTAATAAAAGATACTACTTCACCTACATTGTCTCTCTAATAATCTGGGACTGACCTGGCTACAGCAACACTGCATATAGATATTTTTTAATCATTATAAATGCTTTCATGACATATGCTTTTACAAGCTTTTTTAAAGAAAATTTCCAGCCCTACAAATCACTAGGACAATAATAAGTATTCAAATACCTTGCCTAACCAGCTGTTTTTCTTTCCTGTGAAAAGAAAAGGAGTACTTGTGGCACCTTAGAGACTAACAAATTTATTAGAGCATAAGCTTTCTGTTTCCTGTGAAAGACACAATGATCTGCAGAGTTGTATTTGAAAGAAGTCTGAAGTTTAGGTAAAGTGAACAAGAATATTTTTCAAAAGGTGAAATCTAACCCCACATTCTGGGGTGCAGCGTCTTTGGTACATGAGAAAGGGAACATAACATGGCACTATCACTCTGATGCTATCGGATCCCCAAACCCACTAGTTGTAAATAGTGTTTTCCATCTCTCACAATACAACATATACTAAATATTTTAAGAAAAAGGGTTGGTGAAATTACCTTTCTCACTCAATAAAAGTATTGGGTGAGGCTTTCTCAGCACACCCATTTTTTGCATGTTCTCTGTGTGTGTGTGTATATAAATATCTATCTTCCTACTGTATTTTCCACTGCATGCATCCGATGCCCACGGAAGCTTATGCTCAAATAAATTTGTTAGTCTCTAAGGTGCCACAAGTACTCCTCATTCTTCAAGCAAGTGATTTAGGAATGCAATTCTCATTAAAAGTCCTAAATCACTTGGACTCTTTTGAAAATCTCACCCTATTTATCTAATCTGTGGAGTGATGACTACATTTTATTATTTTATTTAGTTTTTACTTCTGTCGTAGAAGAAAGATATATTTTGCTAGGTATGTGGATCCCAGTTTTATAACTAGGTGGGTTCTTTCTTTCTTAAGAGACAAAAAGATAAAAGGCTAGTTGTTGGTTTTGCAGCAAAATTTACATTCAGTTTTTTCCTGCTATATTCACACAAATAACTGCATAGTTGTGGTCCTGTTTGTGAAAGTTCAATCCTTTTGTGGCTCATTTAATTTCCTTGGTGTCAGAGCTCTGGCCAAGGGAGTTCATGGAGCTGCTATGTATTTTCCATCACATACAATTATTATGGATATTTGTATTACAATAGCTCCCACAGGCCCCAGTTAGGATCAGAGCCCATACGCTGTACAAACAAGTGAAGACAATCCCTGCCTCAGAGAAATTAAGTTAAATGTATTGCTCATGAAAGGTGCCAGATTAACTATACTGGATATGTCAGCCCTCTGCTCATCCCAGGAACCAGAACAACCTGGGCCTGGACAGTGGAATCTTCCTCACATTGTCCCAGCAGCTTGCCACCATTATGAACTGCAGGGACCATTCTTAAGGGCATGGTTTATCCTCTAGTCCATGGGTCCTTGGCCTTTCTGCTGAGTGCACCAACAGGGTGATGTTTTCTCATTCAAATCTTTTCCCTTTTAAGTCCTATTTAGTAGCAAATTTGGGCAGGTACTGCACAGTTTTTGTGGAATATCTGTTGGAATGTTCAAAGGAATGGACTTTGGTTGTGTTCAGACACTTTTGTGCTAGATGTCACAGTTTCAGGGCACCTACACCTTTTTTCTCCCTCTGTGGGCACCCACTGAAAGGTTTCCAGCTCCCACCTGTCATCTTTCCTGGGGGGAGCTCTGTGCCTCACTCCCTCCTGACTGGTGATTTTAAGGATGCACAGCTCCCTGTCCTACACTGGGTCTAGCAAGCCAGTGTGCCTAAAAAACCTATGCCTGCTCTATGCTTTCTTTCCAAAGGCTATGACCAGCATATTGCCTGCAGTTACAGGTTACCACACACCTCTTTCTAAGCAAGCACATGTATTCTTAAGGTAGCACTGCAGAGAAAACTTATAAAACCAATAAGAGAACCTACACGCATGTTAAAAAGCTTTCCAGAGATCACCCCACTCCAACCTTGGTCTCTGGAAGGTGTTAGTATTTCAAAATGCCAAACTGGGTTTTCCCAGTGTTACAAGTTCATAACTGTCTCAGATTCAGAATCAGAACAATGGCTGGGCAGAGCAACCATTTCCTTATATTCTGGGGCCTTTGATCTTGGCTTTTGATAACAGCTTATCATCAGACAAAGACCCTCTCCTCAGGGGAGAGGGGTAGCTTCAAAAGGCTGGGTTTTTGCATAACCGGAGTTGGATAATTTTCAGTAATCTCTCCCTACGGAATCTCCAGGAAATCCACTTAACATTTATTGTCCAAAAAGTCCATACTTGTCTGGCACATTTTCGGTATAGTCTTTTGAACTCACAGTTCTCATATCTGTTATCTCTCCCCCTCTTCCCCCCTGAGAGGTTACATGCAATCTTGGCCCACATTAATATATAAACATAATATAATGAGATCTTTCAAGGATGTTACAGGAAATTGACCTGTCTGTCACACTGGTTTTCCATAAATACTGAAGCAGTCAAGTTTTACTGGCACAGATGCTCATAAGTAGTGATTTTTTAATTCTTGGTTTGCAAACATTCAAACCAGAGATCTAATAAGAAGAAATACGCTTGCCTGGTCAAGGAACAGAAACACTACCATGTGACTTACAGTATGTGACCCACCAATAGCTTGGATTCAGGTTTTGAATAGCAAAGCAGAGGAGAAATTATTTGTGGAAAATAATAATACATTGAGAAAATTGCATTATATTCATGGTGACTAATTCTGGTGGCTTTAGGTGCTTCTCTTTAGCCACTGACTCTGCTTCCTTTTCCTGATCTGTAAAATAGGATCTCTGGGAGAACATGAGCCAGAATGATCCCTGGTTATGCCTTTCCATAGGATATACCACATTTTCCTCCCAGCCAAGTCATGGCTCTGGTCCCCTTTGGGAAAGCTAGTACTTCAATTAGCGTTAGTTATAAGCCATCCTTAAGTACAGGAACTGGTGTTAAATCTGACTTTTCTAGAGGGCACAAGGTGGAGAGGGTCTTGTGCACCTGCAAGGGATTATATTTTGTTTGGCCGTATAGTTTGATGTATTAATGGATGGTAATACAAGAGCTACTTAATTACCCCAAAGATCAGCCTCTCTTTCAGTTATTTACCTCAAGCTCACATTCCGATTGCAAGAAACTAAAAGCGTGCTAGGGCTAATTGAATGGAAGTGTCCATTTCCTGAAGCATTCATTTTAAAATGTAAATTGGAAAACAGGCATCCTGGGCAGACTTTCAGAACATTCCTTTGTGCAGTTCGCCACAAAGTGTTCCTTTCCACTGGACCGGCACCACTGCTTAGTGCCAGTATCCTTCACGATTCATCCATCATAGCAACGACTCCACCCGGAAAATAATATACACCAAACCTATTTCTCCCCTTTGAGGCTCTCTCTTTCCACAACGAGTATCAAGTTTAATTCAACAAAACCCAGAAGAATAACACTGTGTTTATACAAAATTTGAGAGAGAGGCAGGAAATGAATATTTTTAGAAACGTTGTTCCTTTGGCCAGCTGTATCTACAGACATTAGAAGGTAAATAATGAAGCAGTGATTGCCTTGGAAAGTTTAACCACTGGCAGAAACACAATAGGATTTTTTGGTGGACATTGTTATTGCTAGAGACTAGTAGGATAAGAGGGAAAGTACCCCCAAAAGAAGCAGAAAATTTCCTTTGGAAGAGTTTGCATTCTTGTCCATTTCAAAAGTAACTACAGACTAAGATGTCATTTTGGGCTAATGTAATCTTTGTCTTACTCAGTCTTGCTTTAGTGCACATTCCATTGTGTGGTAGCAATCACAAAATGAGCTTTGCCAGAGTCTTAGAAGGATATACTTGAAAAGAAACATAACCACATGATGTCTTTCCCATTTACTTGTCTGTCCCTGGGCAAGCATTCAGCTTTTATAAGTGATGAGCTTATTAAGGTTTTGCTTCTTAAAAGCCCCCCAGGGAGACATTTGTCTCTTCGTCATTCTGTATTTACAATTTGTAACTGCAAAAATTGTAGTAATGTCCTCTTTCAGCTATAAGCATACTATCAATACCTTGGATATATATTAATATTCACAGCTTTCTGTGGACAGTTAGACCCTGGTTAATGAATCACTATTGGAAATCATACAGAAATAATTACATTTATTCTTTTATAGTATAGATGCTTTTCATTGCATAACATTTGATTTGCTTTTGAAAATACATACATCTCTCAACTCTCCAAATGTAAGCTTTCAGAATGCATTGAGGTAAGTAGGCATATACATGGTCTTGTATTCAGAGTGGCTGAGCACCCACAACTCTCTCTGGAGTCAGTGGGAGTTGGGAGCATTCCACAACTCTTAGAATTAAGGTCTAGTTGCCTTCAGCCAGGCACACAAAAATTGGAGCACCCAAAATCAGCAACCACTTTTGAAAATTCCATCTCCAGTTTGCTGGGCAAGAATCTATCTAAAAGGGAGAAGCAAAGTGACTTTTAACACCAGTGCCAGGTTTTGCTAGAATTGATTTTAGAATAATTCTGTTCCCTGTTCTAATTTTAGTACACTGTACTCAGCAAACTAATCCCGTGTGTACATACTATACCTGTAGCACACCATTTCATTTGGATGTCAGAGTTCTTGAGGGGGAGGGATCTCTTGTACCCTATGAGATTTCTACCAAACATGTAGTTTCCTAAGAAACCTAGGCAAAAACCTAGCCAAAAGCATTTCACATACAGCTCCTCCTGTCTTCCCGTTATGTTTAATAATACTGTTTTATTTGTAGAGGAATCCCAAAGTGCTTTAAAACTGACACACTTCAGAGTTCATAGGAATCACTTCACCACAACTGAGGCACTGCAGTGGCTTACGCAACCCAATATGCTTCAGTCTTGTAGCCATTTCAGAATATACAGATACTATACAACTACCAATACAGTGACTTATAATAAACCAGACAGTGAAAGCATACCTTCTCATCAGGAATACTAAGGGGAAAATTTAACAGGAGTTAGACTACTTACTTCTTGGAAGAAGAAGAGGCAGGAAGCCATAGCAGCTGCAAGCTGTAAAATGGCCATTTCAGGGCTGCAGCTGTGTGACTCTGGCACATTTAAAGGGCTAGCCTCCAGGGAGGTATCCTGGGATAAATGTTCCCATAAGTAGGCAACACTGCACTGGGAAGGGTCAGGACAGATAATGGGGTTGGGGGGAACAGTGTGCCTGCTTTTGTAGATCACAAATGTATTTGTAATTCCCAGATGCAGAGCATTATAGCTCCACTATAGAATATCCCTGGTAATTTGGTAAATTCCTTTCAGCACATGAAGGTAAATTCCTTTCAACTAAGAGATCACAAAATTTCAAACCTCAGCATCAAATGAAGTTTAAAGTGTCTAACCTGATCTCCCCGCTGTCTTGTGTGAGCTGTCTGGCATGTGTGAATTTCAGCACTGCTTCTCTCCTCTAGTCCTGTTTCTCCTATTGGTTAGGTCTGCTCTGTCTCGTCTCTGGACAGGCTTAGTCCAGTTCCTTCCCCTTGGGTAGATCTGGTTGGATTTTCCCCTCAGGCTCTGTCTAGTCCATATCCTCTTTTCCTTCCAGCACGGAAGATTAGTATTTACTATTCACATTACAATGGTGCCTAGCAGCCCCAGCTAAAATTGGGACTTGACTGTACCACGTGCTGTACAAACATATCATAGTTAGAAAGGGTTACAAGCAACAAAAGTGAAAGACACATCTAAAAGTCTAAAACTTAATCTAGCAAGATACATGCTTTGTTCAAGATGGCTTCTCACCGATAGTTTCCAGACACTTGAGCACCCTCTCCCCTTGGTTGAAGGACCCACCTTCTATCTTTGCTTATATCTTCCCAAGTTCGAATACCTTGTTTTAAGAGGCAGGATGGCATGTTCTTCCCTTCCCGTGGGCCTTCCTCCCCCTTCCACTGTTTTGATTCCCACCACACCTAATTTGTATAAGAGACAGGTAAATAGCTACCTTCTATCCTGTCTGGGAGGGAAACTTGTTTCTGCCGGTTTGGCCACACACTTTAAAGCATAATATTGTTAAGTATTCATATTTCCTCATATACAAGATCCTGCAAACTTTATGTAGGTAACTCTACACTGCACACTCCTTTTGGCGGTGTGTAGGGTACATATACTGCACGGACTCCTAGCATAGGCATAAATAGCATCAACAGTGAGGCACTGTTTAGAGTTGACTATAATTAGAGTTAAGACATGCCTAAACCCTGTGAGTATGTATCCTACTTGTCCAAGTGATGCCTCTCCCCTCTCCAGTGCTACTTTTAGCAGTAGCATGTCCCATTGCCTCCCCACTGCTGAAGTCTTTCCCTGCTGCCGGGAAAGCCCTCCTGAAAATTTTTTGTCAGTCTTCAGGCAGAAAGTGAAATTGACAAGAGCCTTCCGGGTGGATGGCTGAGGAGCTGTCACTTTGATTTTCCCAATGGAAAGTCAAACTATTTTGGCAAAATTGAAATTTTTCTGTGAAAAATTTTGATTTTGAAATGGGCATTTGCTGTCAGCAAATCATTATAATGAAAAATTCCCAAGCAGCTTTGGTTGTTAGATCTGATCTGTCTGCCTAATCAAATCCTCATGCATATTCAGTTGGTGCAAATCCTCAAAAATGCCAATGTTCTAAGGGCTGCATTTTAGTTAACAAACAGATTCACTTGAAAAAGCTAGCAAACAAATACTTACTGGTATGTTGAGGGTAAAACACAAGTCTGACGTCAGTGAGGGAGAGACAAGGACTTTATAAAACTGATAACTGAAATAACACATATATGCTACTTATTTTTTTTCTTTACTATTTCTCCATTGATTTTGATTAAACTGTCTTAGATGCATGATTGTAGAGGTAGCACTTAGAAAATATTACAAAGAATTTTCTCTGTATGGCTTGCTTGGCATTAACAGCTTTAATGAAGGTGTTAAATAACTGTTGTATCTTTAGCTAATCCCTCCTGAATATGAGCAAAGCATTTACCATCATTTTGCAAGGTTAAAATAGTTCTATAAAAGTGATCCCTTTGTGTTAGCCATGCAGTGGAGCTTGTGTAAAAACCAGCCCCCAAAACCCAATAATGAAGAAATAAGCTTGGTAGTACTCCAAAATATAGTAGATAGGATCTTCAGTGGAAAGTTGTTTTCTCAGGTTAGTTGCAAATGCAGACTTCTATGATAAGGAAGATTCAGCCTTTCCATTTTTAAGGTCTTATCTGTTCCAAAATGACTGTTTACTGGGTGAATCTAAATTTCTCTGTGCTCTCTTGTTGTTGATGGTACTTGAGTTAGGAGTTGGTGGCCCAGTTCTTCAAATATATAGAGGAAGAAAGCATTTACAAATTTCACGGTAGCTTCATAATATTCAGTCCCTATTCCTGCAGCATTTCCTCTGAGAAGATGCTGACCTGACCAATGAGATATTTTATTCATACAGTGCACATGCCATTGACAAAACTTCCAGTGTGGTATAGGAAGAAATATTAAGCTTCTAAACCCTTCATGTTTTCCTATTCTTAGGAAAGAAAAGAAGGAATGTGTAGTATAGATTGGGAAAATCTCAGGTTCTAAGGTGGCTTTACATTTTAGTTCCTTATATGAATTGTTCCATTACATGTGTTATGTGCTCCTATGATTATTTCACTACCATATGTAAATATTCACATTCATAACCATTATTTATATAGCACCATAAGAGCATATTGTGATATATGATACCTGTGCTGTGTCCACTGATAAATAGAGCCTACCCAAGGAGTCTACAATATATGAAAAAGAAAAGGAGTACTTGTGGCACCTTAGAGACTAACACATTTATTTGAGCATAAGCTTTCATGAGCTACAGCCACTTCATCGGATGCATTCAGTGGAAAATACAGTGGGGAGATTTATATACACAGAGAACATGAAACAATGGGTGTTATCATACACACTGTAATGAGAGTGATCACTTAAGGTGAGCTATTAACAGCGGGGGGGGGGGAAGGAAGGACCTTTTGTAGTGATAATGAAGGTGGGCTATTTCCAGCAGTTGACAAGAACATCTGAGGAACAGTGGGGGGAGGAATAAACATGGGGAAATAGTTTTACTTTGTTTAATGACCCATCAACTCCCAGGCTCTATTCAAGCCTAAGTTAATTTATCCAGTCTGCAAATTAATTCCAATTCAGCAGTATCTTGTTGGAGTCTGTTTTTGAGGCTTTTTGTTGAAGAATTGCAACTTTTAGGTCTGTAATTGAGTGACCAAAGAGATTGAAGTGTTCTTCAACTGGTTTTTGACTGTTATAAAATTCTTGACATCTGATTTGTGTCCATTTATTCTTTTACGTAGAGACTGTCCAGTTTGACCAATGTACATGGCAGAGGGGCATTGCAGGCATATGATGGCATATATCATATTGGTAGATGCGCAGGTGAATGAGTCTCTGATAGTGTGGCTGATGTGATTAGGCCCTATGATGGTGTCCCCTGAATAGATATGTGGACACAGTTGGCAACGGGCTTTGTTGCAAAGATAGGTTCCTGGGTTAGTGGTTCTGTTGTGTGGTGTATGGTTGCTGTGAGTATTTGCTGCAGGTTTGGGGGCTGTCTGTAAGCAAGGACTGGCCTGTCTTCCAAGATCTGTGAGAGTGATGGGTCGTCCTTCAGGATAGGTTGTAGATCCTTGATGATGCGTTGGAGAGGTTTTAGTTCGGGGCTGAAGGTGTTGGCTAGTGGCGTTCTGTTCTTTTCTTTGTTGGGCCTGTCCTGTAGTAGGTAACTTCTGGGTACTCTTCTGGCTCTGTCAATCTGTTTCTTAACTTCAGCAGGTGGTTATTGTAGTTGTAAGAATGCTTGATAGAGATCTTGTAGGTGTTTGTCTCTGTCTGAGGGGTTGGAGCAAATGCGGTTGTATCGTAGAGCTTGGCTGTAGACAATGGATCATGTGGTGTGGTCTGGATGAAAGCTGGAGGCATGTAGGTAGGCATAGCGATCAGTAGTTTTCTGGTATAGGGTGTGTTTATGTGACTATCGCTTGTTAGCATCGTAGTGTCCTGTATACCAGATACTATACAATAGAGTATACTGTGTGTATGGTAACACCCATTGTTTTATGTCCTCTGTGTATATAAATCTCCCCACTCTATTTTCCACTGAATGCACCCGATGAAGTGAGCTGTAGCTCACGAAAGCTTATGCTCAAATAAATTTGTTAGTCTCTAAGGTGCCACAAGTCCTCCTTTTCTTTTTGCGGATACAGACTAAAGCAGCTGCTACTCTGAAACCTACAGTATATGAGAAGACTGACTGAAGACACAGAGAGGTGTATAGTCATAGCTGGGATGCTCTACTAAAATAGCACATACACTGCAGAAAATATATTCTACCTTCTTCATTTATATAAGGTTGTTGCATGTTGTTCATTTTAATTTTATGAATTAGATCCCAAATGGTAAATTACTATGATTTGTTTTAGAAGGTGTAATGGATTATTTTGTGACTACTTTGTAGGAAAAAGCTTGATTTATGTGTTAGATCTATACAAAATATGAACATCTGACACAATTGACTGACATTAATGCTGGTAAGACACTAGGGAAAGAAAACTCATAACCAAAGAAAAATCTCCTGAAGTGTTGGTGGTAGCAATTTAAAATGTTCTGCCATTCAAGGTACACTGAGAAGGCACCAATATACATCTGGGAAGTTTATTTATTGAAAATGAGACCTTCAGTATATGAAATGTCTCATTTTCCTCTCAGCATTGACCTTGCGTTCGCGATTCTGACTGCAACAAGATCAGAATTGATAGAGATGATTTATATTTCCCTCTACCTTTCAGTTTCACTTGATGGCTACTGGAAATGATTGACTTGCAAAATATTTCATCTACTGATGAACATTTGGAGAGCAACAACCAGCCAGCAACATGCTCATGCTTGAAGAGTATGAGCTGTGTGCCATTCACATCACTATGGATTGTAGCAACAGGATTAGACATTTTAACTGTGTAAAATACTATATTGGCATTTGTATCTCTTGAGTTACTATGAAGGTCCCTTTGGCACTTATGAAAGGCCATAACAGTCTTTAAGTAAAAGGCACACTCATTGTCCTGTGGGATGAGGGAGATTTTTTTAATTTATATTGGAAGGAACCCCAATCTTTTGTTAAAATAACAGTCAAAAATGTAGATCAGTGTTTAAAAGTACATAAGAAAATTAAGGAAAATGGGCAAGAACGATGTCAAGTATTGTAATAATATCCTTACGTAAGGCCAAATACAACATTTGTTCACTGCAATCACTTTTGTATCACATTATGCAGCATATGAAATATATTCCTGCCTGCATTTTAATATATTTTCAGAATTATAGAAGGCTTTTTGATACAGGAGCTCT
This sequence comes from Dermochelys coriacea, assembly GCF_009764565.3. Taxonomy (NCBI): domain Eukaryota; kingdom Metazoa; phylum Chordata; order Testudines; family Dermochelyidae; genus Dermochelys; species Dermochelys coriacea. The sequence goes on from NC_050068.2 coordinate 113,678,618, forward strand.
ATAAGGCTGATCATACTCACAGTTCAGCATAATACTAATAATGTAACTGCCCAATCCACATAATAAGTGCTAGAGTTGAAGACTGACATTGTCATGCCCAGGTGCCTAAAGTTATACTGATAGGACTGGCTTGATATAATTAATTGGACATAGGTGAGGCCTCATTTCTTGGGAGACAGGATTAAGGAGATAAAAGGATCAGCATGCTGGACATAGAATGATCAGGAAAGTGGTGAGCTGGGATGGGAAAGATTGGAATGCCCTATTGCCTTACCTCATGTTCACCATCCAGGAGGTTCCACAAGCCTCCATGGGTTTCTCTCCATTCGAACTACTATATGGGCTCTACCCTCGGGGCATATTGGATATAGCCAGAGAATCCTGGAAAAAGGAGCCAAATCCTAGAAGGAACATAGTTGAGCATGTACTGCAGATGAGAGATTGGATAGCCCGAGTTACGCCCATTGTACGGGAACACTTGGAGAGAGCACAGGAGACCCAACGAACCCATTATAACCACCAAGCGAAGCTTTGACGGTTCCAACCAGGGGATCAGGTGATGGTACTGGTGCCCACAGCAGAAAGTAAACTGTTGGCCCAGTGGCAGGGACCCTACGAAATAATCGAAGCCGTGAGAGAGGTGAACTATAAGGTGCGGCAGCCAAGCCGCCGGAAATCGGAGCAAATTTACCACATCAATCTTCTAAAACTTTGGCACGATCGACAGACATGCTTAGTCATGCAGGAGACCCTTCCCCAGGAGGATAATTTACACGAGCAAGTGAGGATATCATCCGACTTGATGCCGATCCAAAAGATCGAGGCAGCCGAGATGATTAGTCGCAACAGAGATGTGTTCTCTACAAAACCAGGGCGGATGACTGAGACCTATCACCATATCCGCACGATCCCCGGAGCCCAGGTAACATTGAGACCCTACCGAATCCCAGCAGCCAAAAGAGAGGAAATCAAGGCCGAAGTAAAGAAAATGTTAGAATTAGGGATTATTGAAGAATCTTACAGTCAGTGGTCCAGTCCAATTGTTCTAGTGCCTAAACCTGACGGTACCATGAGATTCTGTAATGACTTTCGCCTACTGAATGAAATATCCCAGTTTGATGCATACCCCATACCACACATCGACGAACTAGTTGACCAACTGGGTAGTGCCCAATTCTTGACTACACTGGATCTGAGAAAAGGATACTGGCAGATTCCTCTGACCAAAGAAGCTAAAGAAGAGACAGCATTCTCCACCCCGGATGGGCTATTCCAGTACACTGTCCTCCCTTTTGGGTTACATGGGGCCCCAGCCACATTCCAGTACCTCACGGATAAGCTGCTGCGCCCCCAGACTAGTTATGCAGCTGCATACCTAGATGATGTCATCATCCATATGCCAGACTGGGGAACCCACCTGGAGAAAGTTGAGGCAGTACTGTGCACATTAAGGCGGGCTGGCCTCACTGCTAATCCTGCTAAATGCACCATAGGACTAGCAGAGGCTAGGTACCTGGGATATATTGTGGGAAGGGGCATAGTGAAGCCCCAAATGAATAAGCTAGAGGCAATTCAAAACTGGCCCCGGCTGACCCGAAAGAAGCAGGTCCATGCGTTCCTAGGTGTGGTAGGCTACTACCAATGGTTTATTCCCCACTTCGCCACTAGGGCAAGTCTCCTAACAGACCTGGTGAAGGCCCGAGGTCCAGACATGGTAAAGTTGACCGACGCAGCAGAGGGGGCATTTACAGACCTTCGGACGGCCCTCTGTAATGACCCCGTACTCATAGCCCCGGACTTTAACAGGGAATTTGTTTTACAAACAGATGCTTCCGAGGTGGGGTTGGGAGCAGTTCTGTCACAAATGGTGGGAGAAGAGGAACACCCAATCCTCTACCTTAGCAGAAAGCTTCTCCCAAGAGAACAGAAATATGCAGTAGTCGAGAGAGAATGCCTTGCTGTCAAATGGGCTATGGAGACACTGTGTTATTACCTCTTAGGCTGGCGATTTACTCTTATGACGGACCATGCACCCCTCCAGTGGATGCAGCATAATAAGGAAAAGAATGCAAGGGTCACCAGGTGGTTCTTATCCCTCCAACCATTCCAGTTCCGCATATGGCACAGGGCTGGCTGCCACCATGGCAATGCTGATGGTCTGTCACGAGCACACTGCCTGGTGTCCCAAGTTGCCCGACTCTATGGTGTTGAGCGGGGGGGAGGGGCGGGATATGTGACAGGGCAAGGCCAGATGGCTATGGAAGAGTAGTGGGAGATAGATATATTAGCTCCAGGCTAAACAAATCCCTGGTACCAGGATAAGTGAAATGGCAGCTGCTCCAGGTCAATTAAGCCACCTGGGACCAATTAAGAACTTTCCAGAAGGCAGGGAGAAAGCTAGGTTGATTGGGACACCTGAAGCCAGTCAGGGGCTGGCTGAAACTAGTTAAAAGCCTCCCAGTTAGTCAGGTGGGAGGGCATGTCAGGAGCTGTGGGAAGAAGTTGTGCGGTTGGAGAGGCTGAGTAGTACACACCATATCAGGCACAAGGAAGGAGGCCCTGAGGTAAGGGTGAAGTGGAGTTTGAGGAAGTGAGGGCTGCTGTGGGGGAAGTAGCCCAGGGAATTGTACATGTCATGTTTCTAAAAGGTCAGCTACCATAGCTGATACTATTAGGGTCTCTGGGCTGGAGCCTGGAGTAGAGGGTTTCCCCCCCCCACCTTTGCCCCCTGATTAATCACTGAGACTGGGAACCAACAGAGACTGTGCAAGGAAGGATAACTTCTCCTCACCTCTCTCGCTGGCTTATGATGAAAATGGGTCAGTAGACTGTGACCCTTGTCTCTAGAGAAAGAAGGGCTACGTGGAGGGTCACAGTGAGCCTCTGAGGCTAGCGAAATCCGCCAGGAAACGCGGGACCCATTGAGGCAAGGACGGAGCTTTGTCACAGCTGTTATATATCATCTATCTCTGAAAAAGAGGCACAAATGTACATGTTATCAGCATATTCAGAGCAATGCAGTACAAAATACCTTCTAACCTTTCCATTCTGTCATCCCCTCTAGTTCAGCAAGAGGCAAATAAGTTGAACAGGAGGGGATGGAAAGCCAGTGACCCATGCATGAGTAGATCCTTAGAGTGAATGAACAGCCACTCAGTACAATCCTATACAATTTTCCAGAAAAGGAGGAATGGGACACTAATGTACACCCCCGCATTCACCCCTGTCCAATGTCACAGGACAGTCAACACCACTTTGTAGTCACTATTATCAAAGGCTGCTGGGAGATCTAATACAACTGGGACACTAGACCAATATCCAGCATCATCAATGAAAGATACTAATGCTGGCCCTGGATTGCTCCCGGATCACACTGATAGGACTTGTGATAGCAGAATACTAGGGGGTAACAGAGTTGCCCCACTTGTTTGAATGACTTGTGCTTGATCTAGAGTTTCAGTTTAATTTAAATCACCATGCTAATAGCATCCTAGCACATTGATGACTGCAAACGGCGAAGTAATATAAAATATGGTGCCAAGCTCAGAGCACTGCTACTGTTATTGAGTACATTTCATTAACAAATTGTCTAGGAATATCAAATTCCTTTTACTTAAAGGAAACTTTATTAATAGTTGGGTGAAAAGTGCCAATCCATTTCCAAAAAAGTATATGTACTTTAATGCATCAACATTATTGATACCTGAACTGTATTTTGATTTATACTTTGAAAGAGTAATAAAAATAATAAATCAGGAACTGATTCTCAGTTGGTGTTAGTTTTGTTTATACACATTTTAAGTTCCCTTTTCACAGCCAGAATGTTGTAAATCTACCTTTGTGTAAGTTAGGGTTAGAGCCCTCAATATACAGAAAGACGTTAATATGATTAAAACTTTGTGCTGTGCCTGAGTTTACTCCTTTTCTTAGTGGAAGTACTAGTCAGTATTTGGAGGATTATCATCCCTATACTTTGATTATATCCTTTGATTAATCTTTGATTATACTTTGCTTAATCAATTTTCTAAGAGAGAGCTGATTCATTGTTTATTTAAAAAGTCCACTTGCTACACACAAAAGATGGAAAGTAATTTTTTAAAATGTTCAATGATTAAAAAATGTTTTAATAAAAAGTTATACCTCTTTTTTAATCATTTGGATCTCCACTGCCAGTTTTTATATCCACTATCAAAGCGTTTGCACATACTACATTCAAAAAATGAAAGGATATTGTGATACAGGAGGGTCAGGGAGCAGTGGGAGAGTGCTAGAGGGGAAATATATAAGCTCAAGGCTAATTAAGGCGTGGTTCTCAGTAGACTAGGGAAGGTGGCTGCAGGTTAATTGGAGCACCTGCAGTGAATTAAGGCCCTGTTAGGAACCTAATAAAACCCCCTGCTTCAGGCAGACAGAGGAAGAGGAGGAAGGAGAGAGGACTGGAGCTTGGAGGTATGCTGTGAGACTTGGAAAATCAGAGAACTGAAGTAAGGGGGACCCTGCCCAGTAGGGGAGGGAGACTCCCTTTCCAGCATCTAAGGACTGCAGGTACTCCACCCAAGGGGGAAGAGGGTAAGAACCTGCAGGGGTTGAGAGGGGCTGGGGCCCAGATTGAGGAGAAAACCCAGACCCCTCCTCTGCTTCTCTCCTTTACCACCTTCCTGGGCCACTAGCAGGGCCATTGATGCCCCAAGAACAGGGGCAAGGGGTGGCATCTTAGCTCCCCGCCAAGAAAAGTGCAGGCCCTACCAGACTAACATCGGTCATCTTGTCACATGTGGTGTCAGCAGTGGGATTTCTGCACTGTGAACATAGTCCGGGGGGGTCACCCTGCCTCAAAATGGAGGATGTGGTCAAAGCACTGGTGCAAGTGGCTGCAGCAAGAGACCGATCGCCTGCTGATGACCCAGGCCACCCAAGATCGGGCCATGCTACAGGGACTAGTGAACCAGGTGAAGGCCCTTACGGAGGGAAGCTGCAGGTATGATGGGACGCAGACCATACAGGCCAGCGACTGTGTGCAGAAAAGGACCGAGGGAGGATAATGTGGAGGCGAACCTCCAGGCCTTCGATAGGACAGCCCTGCAGGACGCCTGGCCCAGTGGTCAGGCATCTGACCTCGCCTCATTTTTGTGTGGGGAATCAGAAGGCCGACTATGATATGATCGCAGAGGAGGCGGCAGATTACCCCTGACTGAAGGCGGAGATCCTGGCCAGGGCAGGGGTAACGACGGCCCTACGAGCCCAGGGGTTCCCTGAATGGCAGTACTGCGAAGACAAGACACCACGATCACAACTATTGACCTAATTCACCTAGCCTGGAAGTGGTTAGTCCCGATGCTGGACCACTATATGAGGGGACTACCCTTGGGCCTCCGAGCCTGGGCAGGCCAGCATGACCCCTTCACCTATGATGAACTGGTCACCTTTCTCGAGAGACAACTGGCAGCCCATGGACTGTTCGAAACCCCAGGAGGTGGAACACGGCATTTCAGGAAACCAGTCCTGACCCCAAGGACCCGGATCATCAAGAACACCAGGAAAGCCATAGCTGGAAGAACAGGCCCTAAGGAGCCACCTGAGGCCGCAGGAGGACCGGGGGGTCCAGCGGGGGAGAGTTGGGGGAGCGAGTCAGGGGGTCTAAGACAGAGTGCAACTTCTGGGATGAGATATTGCTGTTCTGAGTGTGGGGAGTTGGGGCATATAGCAGCCCAGTGCCCCAATAGGGAGGAGTCCATGCAATGTAATCTGGGGGATCTCGGGGACCAATGTGGACTAATCAGCCTCGTAGGGGTTGCAATGGCCCCATATGAGTACACCAGGCTGGTAAAAATGAACGGCATCCAGACCATAGCTTTGGTGGACTCTGGGAGTGCTGTCCCATTGGTCTCAGGGAAGTTAGTAGGGCAAGACCAACTAAGCCGGACCAAGAGCACTGGAGTGACGTGTGTCCACGGCACAGAACTTTTCTACCCCACAATTCCAATATGGATTGAGATCCAGGGAAACACTGCCAAGCTGACTGCAGGGGTGGTCCCCAAGATCCCCTATCTGGTCTTAATTGGCAGGGACTTTCCTGGGTTCGAGAGCTTAGTCCCCCGCATCGAGTTAGGGGAGGGAAGTAAACCCCAAGCAGAGTCTGAGGCACCCATGGATAACCCTACCACAATTTTTGCTGGGTTTTCCCCTGAGTTATTTTCACCCCCTGGGAAGTCTCGGAAATCTAGACGGGAAAAGCGGGCAGATAAACAATTGGGAACCAGGATTTTGGCGGCCAACCAGAAAGCTGCCCTGGTTGGGAGGAGGCCCCATCAGGAAATCTGCAAGGTAGTACAGACCAGTGGGGACCCAGAGACGGCCCCCAGCATGAGCGAAACACCCCGAGGGGGAAGAGGGTAAGAACCCGTAGGGGTTGAGGGGGGCTGGGGTTCAGAGTGAGGAGCAAACCCAGACCCCTCCTCTGCTTCCCTCCTTTACCACCTTCCTGGGCCACTAGCGGGGCCATCGACGCCCCAAGAACAGGGGCAAGGGGTGGCATCTTAGCTCCCTGCCAAGAAAAGTGCAGGACCCACCAGACTAACATCTGTCATCTTGTCACAATATTTAAATATTGTCTGCCAATCTATATTACAGCAGGTGACAATGCTAACCTTTCCATTATGCACTATGTTAGAACAAGAAAGTACCATTTTCTTTGTACTTTATGTGCACGTGCACGCACATACACACAAGCACACACTTTACTCACTCTCACGCACACACCAAGCCCGCCAAACAACCAATCAAGCTACTTCTTTACAGGCAGAGAAGCAAGAAAGAGTGATATATTGTTATGGTCATTTCCATTTTAAGTATTTGGGAGGCCCCAGATATTACAGTAGATTAGACCATGTAATTTCATAAATACATAAAGTTGAGTGCTAATACTGGTATATGGATTGTGAGGTTTCAGCAAAACTTGTGCATTTTTTTGTATTCATATGTTTGTGTGTATGCCAAATTATCGGGGAATGTGATACATCTTCCCATACTTGTCATGTGCGTTCTGTTATTAGTAGTTGTTAGGATCATCAGTAGTGCGTTAAGACCAACTATACAATCTAATAAATTCACCAAAAACTTTTAAATCACTACAAATTAGCCAAATGAAAATTATTTTTTAAGTTTTTCCTATAGAGAGTCTCTGGGAGTTTTCTCATGGCTGCTGCCTATCTGACTGGCATGTATGTCACATTTTACCTACTACATATATCTCTCATCAAAAAGGATCTTTCTTTAAAAAAAAAGCACATCACAGTCTCTTGTTTATGTTTTCTCCTATTTCTGTCTCTGTAGGTTGAGTTAATTGCTTGTATTATTGAGACATATATACAGGGTACCAACATTCTTGTAATCCTAGCAGTTGTTTCAGCCTGTGATCCAGGCGCATTCTATTCATTTTCCAAAAGCTGGATGAACAAATCAGTGGCTTAATCTTTCAGTGTCTCTGGGCCACATTTTCAAAGGTGCCTAGAGATGCAGATTGGTGCCTACTGGGATTTTCAGAAGTGCCTAAGCAGGTTAGGTGCCTAACTCCCATTGATTTCCAAGGGAGTAAGAGGCGCCTAAATGCTATTGAAAATCTGACTCTCTGTCCCTTAGTTTCTTCATACGTAAAATGGAGATACTATTGCTACCTACCTTTGTAAAGCTGAAAAAAAAATGAAAGTTTTATTCCCCCACCCTCCTTTTAAAAACCAAAACCAAAACCCAAAAGAACCCCAACAGAATACTTTGTATTTCCACTTCAGACTGTCAGGCTTTTTGCTCACCTTTCCACAAATGGGGCCCAATCTTGCAGTCCTTGCTCAGGCAAATTTCTCACTGATTCCAGCATAAGGACAGCAGACTCAGACTCCAGATCACCAGAACTGGCTGTAGGTAATCCAGGAGTCTAGGCACACAACATGAGCCAGTGCACCCCAGTGGCTACACCCTCAAGCTGTGGCTCTACCTGCCACAGGGCGTGACAGTGGCTGGCCCATCCCTCTCTCAGTGAGGCAGAACAGTGGCATGAGATACCCCCTTTCCCCTCTGCCAACAGCAGGGACAGTCGCAGTGACATCTGTTCCTCTAGAGCAAGGGAGACAGCAGCGGGAGGATCACCTATTACTTTTTCTAGCAGTTGCGGAGTGAGGTTCTGCTTGGATGAGAAGGCCAGGCCCACTGCATTCTTCTCTTCCTGATGAAGTAGTGCTGGTAGGGCCCCACAGAGCAATGACTCTGGGAATTAACATCACGTTAAGATGAATGGGACAGGTCACATGATTCAGAGCAGTGGTTGCAGGCTATCTGCAGAATCAGGCAGATAACACTGTATTAGTTACACTCATCAGGTTCATGTTTTCAAGCTTTCCTTCACAACCACAAAGAATCGAAAACAACTTAAAAAATGAAAGATTAGATTCTGGTGTAACCTCATGACTGCAGGAACCAGAGACCTAGGCCTAGGTTTATAGTGCATATGCCTTAATCTGTTTGTGCCAAAGTAAAGTGAAATAAAGTGAGGATCTGCGGTTCTCTGGGTATTCATGAGTGTTCCAGTTGTAGGACGATTTATTTCTGTGGTACTATATTTTGTATATAAACCAAACACAATTTACTCTCCTTGATAATAAAATAAATTTATATTTGTTTTTAATAGATGGACAAAAACAGAGCCAAAACTAGACAATATTTTCCTGAATTACCTGGGCACTATTTAATACAGTACTGATGCAGTTAAAACATAGACATCTATAGTATGGTTCTTGTTTGATTTGTTAGGTATAGAGTTTTAATATAATGTTTCTGACACAGACAAAAGAATACATTTTATAACAATAGCCACAAATACTACCCTGTTAAATAGCAGATTTACAATAACTTACTGCCCAATTGCACATTGTACTTGTTCAAATGAGATTAACGGGTAGAAGGCAAAATAAATGACCATTTTATTTATGTGATATTTATATTTTAAATCCTAAATTATTGTATTATATGAAAATAAAAGGCTAAATCTGACTGTTGACATACTTGATTCTCTTAAAGTTTACATTCAGTTCAGGTTCACATAAGATTAGTTTATTTATAATACACATATCATCCTATGTGGACAGCTATAGACACAATAATAGTTCATAGATTATTTGCATTCATTTTTGACATCATGGCTATGTAATAAGCTTGATGTTATGAACAAATCTCATGCAGAAAGTTCTACAAACCTACCAAATAAGCATGTTTTCCACAGTAATTTTAAGAGTATGAAAATAAAGCATACAATCCATGATAAGAATACTTTATCCACAATGGTAGGCCTAGAAATAATGTCCTCTGTGTCTGAAAATGAACTTATTCCATAATTTTGCCTTATTGATTGTATAGAGGATTTAGCACTACTGTCTACAAAATGCAAAACTAAGAAAGAAACTAAGAAAAATCAGAAGATTTGTATCAAAACAAAGTTGGCCAATGAACCATTTAGCATTCGTAGTTTGAAGAACCATATCCTATTGTCATTTTGCATATGAAAGTCAATGGGTTTTTCTTTGCAAAAGTCAAAGTTAGGGTATGGCCCTTACTTTTATTCACATCTTTGTTCTCTAATGTTAGATAAACTGAACTAAGACAAAAAGTCTTGGGGCTTGTCTACACTTACAGCACTGCAGTGGCGCAGCTGCACTGGAGAGCTTCTCCCATCAACACAGGTACTCCATCTCCCTGAGAGGCGGCAGCTATGTTGACAGGAGAGGCCTGCTATCAACATTGCATTGTCTACGCTGGGGGTTAGGTTGGTATACTACGTTGCTCAGGGGTCTGAATGTAGTTAAATGATGTAGTTATACCTGCCTAAGTTTGTAGTGTAGACCACGCCTTGTAGCCAGGCATTATGCTAGAGTTCTCTGTGGGGACCTTGGAATCTTCCCACACTTGAAAGAGCATCAGTACAGTCCCTCTTCAGTTTCTGTAACTCCCTTTTATGCAAGAATATAGGTTTGTTTTGTGGATTGGTAGAATTGTGGAACCAGTGCCCACACCCCAGACTCTTCTTCCCCCTCTGCCATAGGTGCTGGAACTAGGGGTGCTGCCGCACCCCCTGGCTTGAAGTGGATTCCGTTATAAACAGGGTTTACAATTTGATTCACCTTAGAGACTAAGGTTTCAGAGTAGCAGCCGTGTTAGTCTGTATTCTCAAAAAGAAAAGGAGTACTTGTGGCACCTTAGAGACTAACAAATTTATTAGAGCATAAGCTTTCGTGAGCTACAGCTCACTTCATCGGATGCATTTGGTGGAAAAAACAGAGTAGAGATTTATATACACACACACAGAGAACATGAAACAATGGGTTTATCATACACACTGTAAGGAGAGTGATCACTTAAGATAAGCCATCACCAACAGCAGGGGGGGGAAGGAGGAAAACCTTTCATGGTGACAAGCAGGTAGGCTAATTCCAGCAGTTAACAAGAATATCAGAGGAACAGTGGGGGGTGGGGTGGGAGGGAGAAATACCATGGGGAAATAGTTTTACTTTGTGTAATGACTCATCCATTCCCAGTCTCTATTCAAGCCTAAGTTAATTGTATCCAGTTTGCAAATTAATTCCAATTCAGCAGTCTCTCGTTGGAGTCTGTTTTTGAAGCTTTTTTGTTGAAGTATAGCCACTCTTAGGTCTGTGATCGAGTGACCAGAGAGATTGAAGTGTTCTCCAACTGGTTTTTGAATGTTATAATTCTTGACGTCTGATTTGTGTCCATTCATTCTTTTACGTAGAGACTGTCCAGTTTGGCCAATGTACATGGCAGAGGGGCATTGCTGGCACATGATGGCATATATCACATTGGTAGATGCGCAGGTGAAGGAGCCTCTGATAGTGTGGCTGATGTGATTAGGCCCTATGATGGTATCCCCTGAATAGATATGTGGACAGAGTTGGCAACGGGCTTTGTTGCAAGGATAGGTTCCTGGGTTAGTGGTTCTGTTGTGTGGTGTGTGGTTGCTGGTGAGTATTTGCTTCAGATTGGGGGGCTGTCTGTAAGCAAGGACTGGTCTGTCTCCCAAGATCTGAGAGAGCGATGGCTCGTCCTTCAGGATAGGTTGTAGATCCTTGATGATGCGTTGGAGGGGTTTTAGTTGGGGGCTGAAGGTGATGGCTAGTGGCGTTCTGTTGTTTTCTTTGTTGGGCCTGTCCTGTAGTAGGTGACTTCTGGGTACTCTTCTGGCTCTGTCAATCTGTTTCTTCACTTCAGCAGGTGGGTATTGTAGTTGTAGGAATGCATGATAGAGATCTTGTAGGTGTTTGTCTCTGTCTGAGGGGTTGGAGCAAATGCGGTTATATCGTAGCGCTTGGCTGTAGACAATGGATCGAGTGGTATGATCTGGATGAAAGCTAGAGGCATGTAGGTAGGAATAGCGGTCAGTAGGTTTCCGATATAGGGTGGTGTTTATGTGACCATCGCTTATTAGCACCGTAGTGTCCAGGAAGTGGATCTCTTGTGTGGACTGGTCCAGGCTGAGGTTGATGGTGGGATGGAAATTGTTGAAATCATGGTGGAATTCCTCAAGAGCTTCTTTTCCATGGGTCCAGATGATGAAGATGTCATCAATGTAGCGCAAGTAGAGTAGGGGCATTAGGGAACGAGAGCTGAGGAAGCGTTGTTCTAAGTCAGCCATAAAAATGTTGGCATACTGTGGGGCCATGCGGGTACCCATCGCAGTGCCGCTGATTTGAAGGTATACATTGTCACCAAATGTGAAATAATTATGGGTCAGGACAAAGTCACAAAGTTCTGCCACCAGGTTAGCCGTGACAGTATCGGGGATACTGTTCCTGACGGCTTGTAGTCCATCTTTGTGTGGAATGTTGGTGTAGAGGGCTTCTACATCCATAGTGGCTAGGATGGTGTTTTTAGGAAGATCACCAATGGACTGTAGTTTCCTCAGGAAATCGGTGGTGTCTCGAAGATAGCTGGGAGTGCTGGTAACGAAGGGCCTGAGGAGGGAGTCTACATAGCCAGACAATCCTGCTGTCAGGGTGCCAATGCCTGAGATGATGGGGCGTCCAGGATTTCCAGGTTTATGGATCTTGGGTAGCAGATAGAATACCCCAGGTCCTGGCTCCAGGGGTGTGTCTGTGCGGATTTGTTCTTGTGCTCTTTCAGGGAGTTTCTTGAGCAAATGCTGTAGTTTCTTTTGGTAACTCTCAGTGGGATCAGAGGGTAATGGCTTGTAGAAAGTGGTGTTGGAGAGCTGCCTAGTAGCCTCTTGTTCATACTCTGACCTATTCATGATGACGACAGCACCTCCTTTGTCAGCCTTTTTGATTATTATGTCAGAGTTGTTTCTGAGGCTGTGGATGGCACTGTGTTCTGCATGGCTGAGGTTATGGGGTAAGCGATGCTGCTTTTCCACAATTTCAGCTCGTGCACGTCGGCGGAAGCAGTCTATGTAGAAATCCAGGCTGCTGTTTCGACCTTCAGGAGGAGTCCACCTAGAATCCTTCTTTTTGTAGTGTTGGCAGGAAGGTCTCTGTGGGTTAATATGTTGGTCAGAGGTGTGTTGGAAATATTCCTTGAGTCTGAGACGTCGAAAATAGGATTCTAGGTCACCACAGAACTGTATCATGTTCGTGGGGGTGGAGGGGCAAAAGGAGAGGCCCCGAGATAGGACAGATTCTTCCGCTGGGCTAAGAGTATAGTTGGATAGATTAACAATATTGCTGGGTGGGTTACGGGAACCATTGTTGTGGCCCCTTGTGGCATATAGTAGTTTAGATAGCTTAGTGTCCTTTTTCTTTTGTAGAGAATCAAAGTGTGTTTTGTAAATGGCTTGTCTAGTTTTTGTAAAGTCCAGCCACGAGGAAGTTTGTGTGGAAGGTTGGTTCTTTATGAGAGTATCCAGTTTTGAGAGCTCATTCTTAATCTTTCCCTGTTTGCTGTAGAGGATGTTGATCAGGTGGTTCCGCAGTTTCCTTGAGAGTGTGTGGCACAAGCTGTCAGCATAGTCTGTGTGGTATGTAGATTGTAATGGATTTTTTACCTTCAGTCCTTTCGGTATGATGTCCATCTGTTTGCATTTGGAGAGGAAGATGATGTCTGTCTGTATCTGTGCGAGTTTTTTCATGAAGTTGACAGATTTCCACTCTATACGGCTAAATTCAGTGCCTTGCATAATCACAGGTTTCAGAGTAGCAGCCGTGTTAGTCTGTATTCTCAAAAAGAAAAGGAGTACTTGTGGCACCTTAGAGACTAACAAATTTATTAGAGCATAAGCTTTCGTGAGCTACAGCTCACTTCATCGGATGCATTTGGTGGAAAAAACAGAGTAGAGATTTATATACACACACACAGAGAACATGAAACAATGGGTTTATCATACACACTGTAAGGAGAGTGATCACTTAAGATAAGCCATCACCAACAGCAGGGGGGGGAAGGAGGAAAACCTTTCATGGTGACAAGCAGGTAGGCTAATTCCAGCAGTTAACAAGAATATCAGAGGAACAGTGGGGGGTGGGGTGGGAGGGAGAAATACCATGGGGAAATAGTTTTACTTTGTGTAATGACTCATCCATTCCCAGTCTCTATTCAAGCCTAAGTTAATTGTATCCAGTTTGCAAATTAATTCCAATTCAGCAGTCTCTCGTTGGAGTCTGTTTTTGAAGCTTTTTTGTTGAAGTATAGCCACTCTTAGGTCTGTGATCGAGTGACCAGAGAGATTGAAGTGTTCTCCAACTGGTTTTTGAATGTTATAATTCTTGACGTCTGATTTGTGTCCATTCATTCTTTTACGTAGAGACTGTCCAGTTTGGCCAATGTACATGGCAGAGGGGCATTGCTGGCACATGATGGCATATATCACATTGGTAGATGCGCAGGTGAAGGAGCCTCTGATAGTGTGGCTGATGTGATTAGGCCCTATGATGGTATCCCCTGAATAGATATGTGGACAGAGTTGGCAACGGGCTTTGTTGCAAGGATAGGTTCCTGGGTTAGTGGTTCTGTTGTGTGGTGTGTGGTTGCTGGTGAGTATTTGCTTCAGATTGGGGGGCTGTCTGTAAGCAAGGACTGGTCTGTCTCCCAAGATCTGAGAGAGCGATGGCTCGTCCTTCAGGATAGGTTGTAGATCCTTGATGATGCGTTGGAGGGGTTTTAGTTGGGGGCTGAAGGTGATGGCTAGTGGCGTTCTGTTGTTTTCTTTGTTGGGCCTGTCCTGTAGTAGGTGACTTCTGGGTACTCTTCTGGCTCTGTCAATCTGTGTGAAGAAACAGATTGACAGAGCCAGAAGAGTACCCAGAAGTCACCTACTACAGGACAGGCCCAACAAAGAAAACAACAGAACGCCACTAGCCATCACCTTCAGCCCCCAACTAAAACCCCTCCAACGCATCATCAAGGATCTACAACCTATCCTGAAGGACGAGCCATCGCTCTCTCAGATCTTGGGAGACAGACCAGTCCTTGCTTACAGACAGCCCCCCAATCTGAAGCAAATACTCACCAGCAACCACACACCACACAACAGAACCACTAACCCAGGAACCTATCCTTGCAACAAAGCCCGTTGCCAACTCTGTCCACATATCTATTCAGGGGATACCATCATAGGGCCTAATCACATCAGCCACACTATCAGAGGCTCCTTCACCTGCGCATCTACCAATGTGATATATGCCATCATGTGCCAGCAATGCCCCTCTGCCATGTACATTGGCCAAACTGGACAGTCTCTACGTAAAAGAATGAATGGACACAAATCAGACGTCAAGAATTATAACATTCAAAAACCAGTTGGAGAACACTTCAATCTCTCTGGTCACTCGATCACAGACCTAAGAGTGGCTATACTTCAACAAAAAAGCTTCAAAAACAGACTCCAACGAGAGACTGCTGAATTGGAATTAATTTGCAAACTGGATACAATTAACTTAGGCTTGAATAGAGACTGGGAATGGATGAGTCATTACACAAAGTAAAACTATTTCCCCATGGTATTTCTCCCTCCCACCCCACCCCCCACTGTTCCTCTGATATTCTTGTTAACTGCTGGAATTAGCCTACCTGCTTGTCACCATGAAAGGCTTTCCTCCTTCCCCCCCCTGCTGTTGGTGATGGCTTATCTTAAGTGATCACTCTCCTTACAGTGTGTATGATAAACCCATTGTTTCATGTTCTCTGTGTGTGTGTATATAAATCTCTACTCTGTTTTTTCCACCAAATGCATCCGATGAAGTGAGCTGTAGCTCACGAAAGCTTATGCTCTAATAAATTTGTTAGTCTCTAAGGTGCCACAAGTACTCCTTTTCTCTTAGAGACTAACAAATTTATTAGAGCATAAGCTTTCGTGAGCTACAGCTCACTTCATCGGATGCATTTGGTGGAAAAAACAGAGGAGAGATTTATATACACACACACAGAGAACATGAAACAATGGGTTTATCATACACACTGTAAGGAGAGTGATCACTTAAGATAAGCCATCACCAACAGCAGGGGGGGGAAGGAGGAAAGCCTTTCATGGTGACAAGCAGGTAGGCTAATTCCAGCAGTTAACAAGAATATCAGAGGAACAGTGGGGGGTGGGGTGGGAGGGAGAAATACCATGGGGAAATAGTTTTTTCCACCAAATGCATCCGATGAAGTGAGCTGTAGCTCACGAAAGCTTATGCTCTAATAAATTTGTTAGTCTCTAAGGTGCCACAAGTACTCCTTTTCTTTTTGCGAATACAGACTAACACGGCTGCTACTCTGAAATTTGATTCAATGGCTCTTAGCACCCCACTATACAAATTGTTCCAGAACCTCTCTCTTCTACTGCAATAGTGATGCCATGGAGTAATGCTACTCAGAGAGCAACATATGTGGAATCCCCCATTTAGGACAGGTTGGGAAAACTTTGATAGAACCATTTTCCATCAGAGAATGCAGTGCTGTTGAAACTGAAACACATTTGTGTTGGTTTCAGTGAAATTTCACTTAGGAGATAAACCACAAATAAAAAGTTTTGATAATGTTGAAACATCCTGTTTCAATATTTTTGGAATGAAACACTTTGATTTTTATTATGAAACAACACTTCATTTTGAATTTTTTAAATTCTGTAATGTAATATATAATTTAAAAAGTCAAAATTGAAATAATGATTGTGACTAAGCAAAATGTTTCAATCAATCCAAACTGTTTTTTTTGTAACCTCCTTTAGCTGAGAATTTAGAAGTTGTTTCATTGCAATTTGGAATAAAACCAGTTTGTGAAATGGAATCTCCATCCTCTGCTCAGCCCTGCCCTCAGTACAGCTTCACTGCAGGTTGTCCCCATGAACTAGCAGATCTTCAGTAGTTCTGCTATGTTCAGGCCTTCCAAGTCCATGGAAGGTGTTAGTATTTAGCCTGAAGGATGAGATCCTGATTTCCCCTATACAGAGCCAAAGTATCAAGGCTTTGCATGGTTCATTTACAAATCATTGCCAGATGGAGTCTTCATACTCATCCTGGAACTAGGGCACTGCATTATGGCTGCAAGTAAAGGCATGGTTCACTGTGCCATCGAATGGGGGGCTTTGGACTAGCAGTTCTAAGCTGTGCATAGACTCACTGGCCAGACCCCAGCAACTTCTCCTTCCCTTTCTATATGGTCCAATGGAGAATGCCACTGTGCATGCAGTTGGTTTTGGAGCCCCCTAAGTGGTCTGAATCTGCTCTTCCACTCACTCAGAGAGTAGAAACTTGGCATTTCTACTGTGTATTGGGCCATGTGTGCATTTGAAGGAGATCTAGTTTTGATCTACAGTCCTTAGAGCTTGACTTTTTTTTTAAATCTAGTACTGCAGTTCATAAGGTGCACATTCAGAGCTGAGATGCAGTGTTATTTTTGAAATATGACTTTTGGAAAAAACATTAACATTTCTAAAATGAATTTTATGTACATACATAATATACATATAGAATTAAAACTCCACAAAAGTAGCAAAAAAATTTAAGGATCAACCCTGTGAAAGTTACGTTGACACTAATGCAAAAGTTGATGGCTTCTTCCTTTAGCAGCAAAACGTATTCTTTCATTTTCTGTTCTCTGCTATAATTCATAGTTTCATGAATGTTAATAAGAAACTGTCACCAGTAATCAAAACATAAGGAAATATGAATTTCAGTTTTACACTTTTCTGTCATCTGTTAATTTTACAAGGATCATTGGAAAATTACTGGAGTATAACTCTTCATTGTAGAGCAATTTAGTTATTAGGCCTCCCATTGGGAAGGACCAGTACCACTGAGAACAGCACAGACATCTAAGATATGGTCAAGTGGCTGCAATTTTATTCTTTCTTAGTTTTCAGTGCCAGGGGGCTGAGCAGTCAGAAGCCCAATTTCAGTTTTCAACAAAGTGAATTTTTCCACATGTCCACTTTCCATAGACTATTTAGACTTTTCACAGCAAACCCCAAAATAAAATAGATTGCATTTTTTTGTTTGAAAACATTTTGTTTTTGATGAAAAGTCAAAATTTTCTACAGAATCCGCACCCCCATCTTCCATCCAGCCCTCTTGATTCCCCCTACTATTAATGGACTCTGCACTGTTATATTTCCACACCAGCAGACTGTTTATGTCCAATATTTATTTTGACACTGAGCAAAGAAATTGTTTCTTTTTTCACAATGGCAAAACTGTATTTACCTCTACAAAGCATAAATTCCCATTACTTCACCTAGAGCTTAATTTTCAACTCAATTTATTGCTTTAATTTTTTTTTTATAAACAAGTTTTTTATCCTCTCTTGGTGACAGCCACTCAGAGATAGAAAGGAAAGGCGTCTGTAGTAATATATTTTGTTTAAGTTTATCTTGCATATTGTATAAGATAACACCACTTTAAAATAGTGATATCTTTTAAAAAAGAATAGGAGTACTTGTAGCACCTTAGAGACTAACAAATTTATTTAAGCATAAGCAGTAGCTCACAAAAGCTTATGCTCTAATAAATTTGTTAGTCTCTAAGGTGCCACAAGTACTCCTTTTCTTTTTGTGAATACAGACTAACATGGCTGCTACTCTGAAACCTGATATCTTTTTGAACCTTTTGTAAGTATAATACATTTAACCCTCCTATAAGGAACTTATTGTTAATCACACACTTAATTACTTTAGTAGAAATAATAAAATACTGGATGTATTTTTACAAAATTTGTTATAAGAAAAGCAAGACAGGTTGTTAATTATTACTTCTTGTTCAAGCTACCTGATAATTAGCAATGAATCACTTACAGTAGTGACCACATATTTTTCAATTAGTGCCAATATAATGCTGACTGCTCATTATTTTAGTGACCATATCATAATCTCACAGATGACTGAATACAAATGTCAAGTATCTTTATATACTGGCTGACCTGAATAATTTTCACTGTTTTTGTTACTTATATTTTGTGTTTTATATGTTTATTAAATTCTGTAGTATCAAGATCTGTTTGCATGGGGGGAGATGCAGAATTTGTCTTTGTTTGAGATTCTATAACCCAACGTAACAAGTTTGATAATAAAATACAACAGTTTATTCCACAGATTCCCACTCTCATAGAAAGTGATTTAAAGAATTGTGCAGTGGCATTTTATTCCGGATCCTGTTTTTCTTCTGCTAAAATGCCTCTTACCATTCTTCATGGGATACCCTGTTGCACTGCATTTTATGTGAAAGCAGAATTTCATTTTGTGTTGGTCACTAAGTTATCTTCAGCATTGGATAGCTCTGGACTTGAATCAATGTCACTGAAGGCCTCCTTGTTTGTGAAAGTTGAGTTCAGAGTCAGACTGTGCCGAGGCTTCACAGGTGCAAGCTCATTTAATATAATATTGTCACTTTTTACAAGAGTTGCTTTGTCCATGTTTTCTTGACTGTACCTCGCAACAACAGCATCAAGGAAGTCTAATTTTGGTGGCAAAGAACCACTTTCAAATAAATATTTTGCTAGGTAGGAGACTGCAATATTAGTGAAGAAGGAGGTGAGCATAGCAAGTGTTTTAAATGGGAAGCGTTGGATGTATATATGATTTTTATCTGCGTAGTAACCAGGATAGAAGATCAAGGGCTGAAGGTAAAGGTATGGTTCTCCTCCAGTAATTCTGAGAAGGAGGCCAAACAAATATCCTGCAATGGCACCATAAGTGTTGGTTCCTTTGATAAATAACACACATAAGAGTTGAGGGAAGATGATGATGTAAACAAGATCAGAACTGAGATACCAGAGTCCATAAACTGACTTAGCTAGCAGTGCCATTGCTGTTGCTGATGCTCCAAAGACAAAAATAGTGATTCGCATGACCCAAATTATTTCCCTATCTGAAGCCTAAGAAAAAAGAAAAAAGTGTTAGTTTTCCATAGTAATGCATGTATGACTTTTATTATGAATAGATACATAAAACAATAGATACATAAAACTCTGAAAAATCAGAGGATTTTGCATGATTCATAATCAGATATTGTGAAAGATTTAGCAAGATATGTAGCATGTAAGAAGAAAAAAAATTCAAGGGGCATGGCTGTCACCCCCAAATTTTTGCAGCTTTAGGGAAAAATAGTTTAATATAGTGCACAATCAAAAGAACAAGTAGACTGACCGAACTGAATTTTAAAAATAAGCACATCATGAAACAATTTGTTGATGTGAGAACATTCATTTACACTGACAGGCTTTTAAGCTATAGTTCATTCTACTCAATTTCAATTTGTCAAATGATTTCTAAACATTTTTGATGTTAATCGGTGATCTGAAAATGTCTCATAGTTAATGATTTAATAAAACTTGTGCTGACAATAATAATTAGGAATTGTTCAAGTATATTGTAACATCATGAATAGAGCTAGCTACAGTTTCAGCAGATGTTACTTTTTCACCTATGTAATTAATCATAATCACCAGGATTTCTATGATTTTTCATTTTCTTAATTTAATAAACTGTAATAAGAGAAATGTTACATTTTATCTTACTAGAGATAGAAACAAATGGAGAACATTTTCAGTTTCATTTTTAAAGTTTCCCCAAGACCTTTTCATTAAAAAAATAAATTGAAATTTAATCTCACATTTTGTCGAAATGAAAGTTGGTAAATGTTTCGAGCAAACATAGAACTCGCTGATAAGATTGAAGAGTCAGCTGATGACATTACAGCAGCAGATACTGCACCAAGACCAAAGAAAGAAATATAGACAGGACAAAGATATTGAAGCACAATTGGTAAAATCATATCTGCTTCTTGCCTCTCTGTGGGGTCTGGTAAACCATACATAGTCTTGTTCCAATCTGTAATACAAATATATATACATATATATATATATATATGTAATTGATTGTATAGGATACATATTGACTTCTTTGCCTTTGTGAATAATCAGTGATCCAGTGCATATTGTCATGTTCATTCATGCTCATTGAGCTTATGCAAACCTTGCCAAATTGAGTTCAGATGGTGCAGCAAATCTAAACCAGCTGTTCTGCTTTGCAGGGGGTTTGTACCACCTGAGGTTCAGTTGGAGGAGTGGGCTCATTTCAGCCTGAACACTCCAAATATACCTGGCTAAATTTGCTGATTTCACAATGAAACTAATGGGTTGTGCTAGCGCCTTTCCCACTAACCTCTGCACCAGAAAGGCCCCTTCCTTTTTGTTGCTATGTTCTGATCCAGTGGCCCTCAAACCTTCCTGCCTTCCTGGAATCTTTTGGGTGGCCATGTAGCCTGCTGCCCTCATCTGACTCTTTGAAATCAGTGCACGGCACTATCCCCTTCAACCATGAGGCCCAGTCTAGGAAAGGTCTTCTGCCCCCAACTCCTCCTAATCATTAGCAGCATCACAGAAAACAGACTCTTGGTGCTGCATATCACTGTTCTGCATTGACCACTCCCCGAGGCAGCACTAAGTGTCTCGTGACCAAAACTAGAACTAAAGAAACGCTGTGTTTCTCTAGGTCCTGTGCAGGACAGCATGGTGTATTAAGACCTCAGACTTCCCTAGAGAGCAGTGCAACAATAAGAGCTACAACCTTTCCTGTGGTTCTGTTGCTGAATTGGAGTAGAAGGAAGGAATGCCCCAGGATATGTGTCAGCGATTTGTGAACACAGGGTGGCTTTACCTACATAGCCACTGCCCAGGTGTTTGGAGTGTGAAATATCTTTTTGTTATGCTTGCACAATGCCTAACAAAATGGGTCCATGGCCCATGGCTGGGGTTCTTAGGCAATATAAATGCAAATTATATTATTAATAATAAATAGCTAATAACAGGATGTAACTCAAACTAAAATATTGTATCAAGTTTGTGAACATCTAGGTGAGGCAAAATAACAGCAGCAACAGGGAAAAAATCCCAGCTGTAATAGCACCAGGTTCTACCACTTGAACAATAGTAAAATCTTTGTAAGATGGTATTTGCATAAGGTCTAAGACACACACAATTAACTAGCTTTGATTCCATTCAATAGAAGGTAGTTTTAGACATTTACAATAGGTAGTTCATGAGTATATTCAAAATATATTAAATATTTACACCATTAGACTGAGCTGTGGGATACTTTGAGTCAAAAGAATGTTCTGTACAATTAAATTCAGGTCTATTCTTGTGTAAAGGAAATCAGGAGAAGTTTAATGGTATTATCTAGCTGGATTATATTGAACACACACTCTATAAGGGTTTTCACACACTGTCATAGTTGTATTCACTCTGGTCAGTCATTTACCTGTTGATGCTCCTATTGCACCAATGAGTATTGCAGGAAGGGCCATCACAAGACAGCCAAAAGCAGCCAGAAAGGATAATACTTGAGCATATGTGGCAGATGAAGAAGAAAGAACTCGCTGAAAATATGCTTGCCATGGGATTCCTCCCAACATCTGCAAGTACAATAAACAACATTCTATCATTTCTGGTTTACTGAGGGTTTCTTTAATATATTTATATACACTGGAACAAGCAACAGCAATAATCTGCTCCTATCCACTGTTGTTATTACCTCAATTATATATACTATCAAAAATTTCAACCAGGCACAGCCCATAACAATTGAATATTTTCACTCTCTCAAGTAACACTGAAATCTTTTGATATGTAATCACATCTCTCCTTTTCTGTGCAGGCCATTCCCTTGAACAATTACTTTGCACCTCACCAGTCATCCAAAGATCTCAATGAGCATCACAAATACTAATTAAGCCTTACAACAAAGATTAGGAAATATTATCAACTAATTTCATAGATGGAGAATTGACATACAGAGCACCCTCTTGAACCAACTAGATCTACCTTAGGCACCAGTGGGATTTGAAATGAAGATTTCTGTATACTTGAGACATGTTTTAGACCTCCAAACCATGCAACTATGTACTTTCAACCCAATCCTCAAATAATTCTTCTAAGCCATGCAGCCAAAGTAATATCAATGGAAAGTCTAAGAAAGCAGTGGCACAGAACTTTCAAACCATCATAATGGTAGAGAAACAATATTTTTTCTTTTAAAAATGGTGCATCTCTTCTTCTATATTGTTGAGTAAATTTAAAAAGACACACAAAAATCTACATTACAAGTACATGACTAAGGTTGCAATGTCAAGTCTGTCTAGAGAGCAGGGTTTGAATAGTATCCAAAATATAATGAATGGGGTCACACATTGAACAAAGAGAAAACAAAATATTAAACAGCTGTTCATTAACTGAGCACCATTCATACAGTGCATGGTGTGTGGCAGGGGTCCTGTGGAAAAAGTAGTACGTGATCATATAGTTAATGACTGTTATTATAATGCATACACACAAAGGGGCCCAATTAAGGTTGCACAGGCAACCTTAATTCTGACATTTCTTCATTTTTTAATGTTTGGCTTTATAGTCTTAATAGTATTTTTTTAATACAGTTTTTTTGCGTTTATGCACGTAACTTCCTAAGTTTTTATAAAATGCATTCCATCATATGGCATCATATTGACACCCTCATGGGCCATCAACAGGGTTGGAACCTTCAGAACCACCAAACAGATCTCTTCCCCTTGAGCTAACAGAGTAATAGAGACCAGTAATATTTTCTATTCCTCTACACCACTGGTTCCCAAACTTGTTCCGCTGCTTGTGCAGGGAAATTCCCTGCCGGGCTGGGCCAGTTTGTTTACCTGCCACATCTGCAGGTTCGGCCAATCGCAGCTCCCAGGGGCTGCCGTTCGCTGCTCCAGGCCAATGGGAGCTGCTGGAAGCGGCAGCCAGTACGTCCCTCAGCCTGCGCCACTTCCAGCAGCTCCCATTGGCCTGGAGCAGCAAATCGCAGCCACTGGGAGCCGCGATCGGCCGAACCTGTGGACGCGGCAGGTAAACAAACTGGCTCAGCCCAGCAGGGGCTTTCCCTGCACAAGCGGCGGAACAAGTTTGGGAACCACTGCTCTACACCTTCCCCAAGTTGGCCAAATTTGCTTGATTTTCAGAAGGATAGCAAAAGTTACATCCCTGGCAACCAGGGCATCACATTCCAAGTTCCTGCTCTAAAGCATGGGGGCACTTGGATTCTCAAAGGAAAGGGTGACAGAATCTTTTAACATAGGCAAAAAACACATATATTTTCTAGCTCCGTTCTCAGAAACAGCTGAACCATTTTGGCTGAAATTTTATAAATAAATAAATTTATTCAGCCTGAGGTATTCACCTGGAATAGAAAGTTATACATCCAAAGTTATAAGCAACTGAAAAGAAGGATGTTATAATGCAAAATGCTGGGCATCCTTAAGAATACAAGGAGTTACCCGCCGTTCCTATACTAAATGGATTTTACAAACTTTAAACTCAGTTTCACTCTGACATCCATCCATCCATCCATCCATCCACCCATCCATCCAAGGTTTTCTAACTCACCTACAACTGTGGCATCTTTAATCAGCTGTATTTAGTATTTATTGCCTCCTACAATATAGTCCTCTGGCAAGAATACCATCTGTTAAATCATATCCTTATTCTATTCCTTAACTTTAACTAAGTCATCTCTTTTAGCTAAACAATATTTAACTGCTTTGCTGATGGCCCTCCAGTTCAGCTGCTGTGCTGCATATTCTATTGAAATTTCATTAAAATCAATTGACTATCAGGATATATCTGATATATTCATCAGCAGTGAAGAAGTTAAAATCTCCATGCACAGTTTACTGGCAACTTTTAATTAGCCACTTTACATTTACACATGTTGCATGGCAATACACTATGAATGATTAAATGCTTTTTTTCTCTCATACAAACCATGACTTACCAGTAAAAAGAAATTGTCAAGCCATGAGTAGACATCAAGTGATTCAATGGATCCAAGCCAAGACTCTTTCTGTGCAGCTGTGAATCCAATGTTTTTAACTGCAGGATGTGACATTGCAAAAGGAACACTGATCCACTATAACCAAAGAGTGACATTTTATTGAGTGTAACAATCTGTGCAAAAATTATGAAATTATTGTATGAAACATTTTACTCAGTATTTTTCTTCTTACTGTGTGCTTTAGCTCAAATGTCAAGTTTAATCACAAGAGAACCAAATTCTCTGTTGGTGTAAATTCATTTATGCAGAGGTGGATTAAGGGTTTGTGGGGCCCTGGGACATAGCAAGTGGGGGCCCCTCCCAACCCCTTCTGCCTGCAGCCTCCCCCCACTCCCCTCCCCCCTGCTCTGCCCGCCTGGTGCTCCTGCCAAGGAAATGGGGTTAGGGTGCTGGGGCTTGCCCTGTTTTGTCCACTCAGCACTCCAGGGGCTCCCCAATTGGCTGGGACCCCTGGGCATGGGCCCCGTTGGCCCAGTGGCTAATCCGCCACTGCACTGAAGTCCACAGAGTTATGCCAGTGGAAAGTTTGGCACAAAATGTAGGTACACATAAAAAGCAAATGTATATAGATAAGAGGGAATTATGCTATAAATCAATGTTTCCCAAACTTTTGACAGCGGAGTCCCATTCAGGAAAATGAAACCATCTGCATGTCCCTGTTATTGGAGCAGTCACTTAAAATCTGGCCAGAGGGGCTGGTGTTTGCCCCAAGGATGTGCCTTGTTCATCCCCATGAAATTCTGTTCAAATTTGGTCAAGTTCTAAGCTTTAGAAAAATCACAATTTGCATATGCTCCGTAACCTTTAGATTATAGGAGCTAAAATCTGTGAAGATTCTACCCATGCTGGACATGCTCCAGCCCAGAGCTGAACAGGACTTCCCCTTCAATTGATGCTCTGGGTGCTGCGAGTTGTGCTGAGTCCAGGTCTGGGCACCTGAACTGAGAACAGGGAGCCTGTCTCTCTTGTGCTCTCATTGGCCTCCACTGGGAACAGGCATATTAAAAGAGGAAGCTGCCTGATTTGACAGCAGGGGGAACAAGAGCTGGACCTACTAGGGGGTGAACACTGGGGTGAAGGCCATTAGGACGGGAGAGGGAAACGGGGTCTGGGAGGTGGGGTTGTGGGGAGACTGTGATTGGCTGAGCAAGGAAACTGGGACTGAGAGACAGGAACAGAAACAGGGAGAGCCGAATGAAGCAGGATTAGTATGGGGTAAAATAGTATGCGATCAGGTCATTAAAGACTGTGCTGCAATACATACACATAAGGGGGCCAAATTAAAGTTGCACAGGCATCTTTAATGCTGGCTTTTCCTAAGAACTGAAAGTTTGACTTTGCCATCTTAATAATGTTTGTTTAACGTAGCTGTTGTATGTACCATACATGCATACAATGATTAAAGGGCAGATTCTTCGCTGCATACAGTATATGTTGAACTGAACAGAAGGGGAGGGGTTTCTTGGTAAATTCAGTAATGGATCCATGATTCTATGCCCTAATCCCAAACACTGGCATAGTTTAGGACAGTCTAGGGACTACTTTGAAAGGTGCCTGAAGGCTATGGTGCCTTAGGAACCAGATGCCAGCTGGGGATTTCTGGAGCAGTTCCCCCTCTGGCTGCTCACCCTCTTGCACTTCTTCACCCTCTGTGCCACAGGCCACTGGGAAGGAGGTGAAGGGGCTGGTTCCAAAAGGTATGTGTCAGCTAGGACTTCCGCATACCAGGTATGTCTGAAGAGTTACAAGAGGTTTGGCATTGCCTGAGTGGTTCAAAGGGATGGAATGAGCCAGAGAATAGAGTCCTGTGTCCCTCCTTCAAACTCTTATACATCATCAGTGTATGGGCTCACTGGCACAAATGCAACTCTGTGCTCACAGAGGTCCCTCTGGAATCAAACTGGAGCAGTTCTGCTGTGCAGGCTGGATTTGGAGGCTTTGCATGAGGAAGAGGGGGCAGGACTGGTTGGTTATGGGACAGATGTATAGATCCAATGCTGTGAGAATCTTCCAGTCCTCCTTTGAGCAGAAGCTCTTTGGGTCTGTGGAAGGCTACTTCATACTGCCACTAGGCTGAAGTAATGTCTCTGTAGAACCACACGGCTCGGCAGCATGGTGAGGGGAAGGATTTCTTCTCCCCACTCCCAGTGACCATACTCAGTTCCCAAGTGGGGAATTTAGGCTGGGCTCTGGGCTTCTGGATTTGGCCCATTTTCCAGAGCAAGACCAACATGAAAACTTATGCTCAAATAAATTTGTTAGTCTCTAAGGTGCCACAAGTACTCCTTTTCTTTTATGCTTAGAAAAAACAACAACGAGATATAAATGAGCAAACTCACCAGCCCCAGGAAGATGCAGAAGAGCTGAACCACATCAGTATAGGCCACTGAGTATAGTCCACCCACCAGAGTGTACATAATTGCAATCAGGGCAGAAACAATCACTGAAATATTGACATCAATATCAATGATCACACTTATGGTGGCACCTGCAGGGGAAAACAACAGACTTTAGCTCTTCTGCTCTCTTCAGTCTCCTTTCAGAAGCCAGTTTCAAGATCTGTCACACTCTACAAAATAAAACTGTGCTTTGCTTTCTTTGGTCTGTTTTTTGCTTTAAGATCCAGTCGATAGTAAGGAGAAGGTGTGGAGCTGCATTCTGCCTCATCCCAGGGAGACAAAAAGCCTCCTGGAGCTCCTGAGCATGCTGGGAATATGTGCTTGCAGCTACCCCCTTTGCAGGCGACAGCTCTATGAGCCAGTGCCGGGTTACAGGGCAGGTATATGGCCCTGTCTCCTCCACATCTCATTTGCAACACCATATGCCCTTGAAGGAGTAGGGAGAGAGTAGTCCCAGACCCTGTGCTCTGTTAATTGTAGCGACTGCAATTCTGCCTCTTTCTGACTCAAGCTTGGCAGAGGGAAGGAAGGCAGGCTCCACCGTATACCCTCTCCTCACATTGTGTACCCTCACAAGGGCCAGGAGACAATGGCTTTGATTTCTCACTCTGTCCAAGCTGTGTTGGCTTCCCCAATTCATAGCTGCCCAACCTTGGCACCAGTTGCGGCTGCACAGGGACCTTACTCACATCACTGGATGATGGGTATAGTGGAGCTGTGCTTCTCCATGAGCCTCCCTCCCCCCCTATCCTGCCTACACCCCTTCCCTTAGGGTGGAGGGTGGAGGAATGGCTGGGATAAGGGGGGCAGAGGAGACACTTCCACTGGATTTACACCAGAGACTTATTTCCCTGCCCAGGGGGAATTCTCCATCCATCTTCTTCAATTGCTTTAACGCCACTTTGAGCTGCCGACCTAGCCAGCCCCCTGTGTTTCCAGATGTTGTGTGTATGGACATTACGCTAGAAATTAATTGCTTTTGTAGGATTGATTAATTACACCTTATTTCTCCAGCACAAAACTTTAACATATATTCAAACACTGAATCTCAAAAAAGCAATTAGTATATTTTCCTTAGATGAAAAAAACCCAGTGTCACATGAGTGCATCTTTTATCATTCATTTTAAAAATCCTTCCCCCACTAATTGCAGAATGTTTAATTTAAACCATCACAATGACTTGTAGGTGTGGCATCTCTCCTGTATGTAATCACTAAGGTCCGTGTGAACCCATAGTTGGGAAAGACCTAGCAGTACAGCTCCTGCAGAAGCTGTGTTGTCTTAGGGCTTCAGGGGGCTACTGGGAGGCATGCTGTTGCCTCACAGATGCCTTCAGAGAGCCTCCAAGATTCATGGGTTCAGGGATGGACCCACATACCTTTCTTAGACTGCTGCAAACCTGTCCCTTTCTCTCAAGTGAAGAACTATGAGGAAATTCAGAGTCAAAACTTATTCCCCATAGTGGATATAACCTACATAGGGGAGAATTTGGGAGCACAAAATGGTTGACTTTGTTCAAATAGTAGCTAAAATGGAGAAACCTCTCAATTTTATAGTCTTTAATTACCACTTGTTAACATAGCATGCTAGAAAGGCATTCACAATACTTACTTTCTTGCTTTGAAATACAACATAAAGCCTTCTCAAAAATCAATTGATCTTCATTCAAAAAGAAAGAACATTTTAAATTCTCAGAAAGTTCTTTGAGTCATTCACTTCCCATCACCTCAGCAGGCAGTTTGCTCTCAGATTCTTAAGGGTCTTGTGATGAAATTATGGAGAACAAGTTCCCCAGTGCTTTGCAGTTAATCAGATCACAGTTGGAAAGAAGCTTTACATTTTATTTTTTGTTTAAAAAAAGATTGCCCTGTAAAGCAGTACTATACGCACTCTGTGTGTTACTTGGTTTGAGTCACGACCACGAATGGTGATTTAACTCAAGAGTTTTCTCCATTTTTGAAGGCATAGCAAAATTCAGATCTCTATTGGGGTTGGGAGAACGGAGGTGTGATTTTCTATATACAAATATTAGTCTTCATTTCTGAGCCATGTTTCCATTAGTTCTCTGAATCATTTTTGAAACCTAAGAATGTTCTTTATTTTTCCAAATACAGATGCATTCTGAGTTTAACAAGATTTAGGATCCTTGATCAGTCACAGCATTGCTTCTGTTCTATGATGCATTGAAATTGTTTTACATCTAGGTCTCCTACAATGGTTGAATGCTAGGGATCATACCATTTATATGCACTATCAAAAATGTTGCATGACTATCCTCTTTCTTTGACAGCTATTACTCCTGGTTGCTGTGATCTTGAGGCTATCAACAAAAATTGTGTGACTGAAAATAACAAAATGCTTTAAAGTATACTGAGATAATCAAGGTTCTGATAATTGGGTATTTCTAGACCAAGACAACTGTCCTTTTAAAAACTGTTTGGCCAGTGTAGTTAGCATTTTAAAGCAGTTTCTGGGTTAAAGGGTTGCTTTTGAACTGGTGCTTCTGTTATGCATTTCTGATTTTTAAAAACTCCCTCTGGACAGTGAACTAATGTTTTTACTGCTGGTCCCTTACCTAACGCAGAGAAGATGGCTGCGGCCCAAAACATCTCTCCCATTAGAGCCGGTATAAACAGGAGCCCTCCCATTCTTTTTCCATAAAGCTGTTGAAATGGGTCTAACATTGTCACATAGCCTTTGGAACGCATGGGTTTTGCAAAAAATAGACCACCTAAAAATTAAACAATAGAAAACGCTAACTTTAGTGGAGAAATGCATTTACAGTCAGTAAAACACTGCTGGTTTTCACAAGTGTAATAATGTCTGTTGGACTGTTTTTAAAAGAAATTTAAAATGTAATTGTAATTAAAATATCCTCTAAACATGAAAGGAAGGTTTATTTTTCCATGTAAAGAAAGCAGTGGTTTGAAGAGCAGGATAAAAATGAATGAAAATCATTTAATACCCCCCTACCTATGCACATACACAACACTAACAAACATGGTCTGGTTATGAAAAACAAAATATGGATTTGTATGGCTCGGTGCTTTAGTGCATTCAGCCTGCTGTGAGGGGTGCTCAGTTCATTTTCATTTCATTTCACTGAAAAGATGCTTAGATTGGGATCAACATATTGGAACAGGACTGCACATTTTTTTTTTTGCTCTAATTTTATTTGGTGATGTACCCACAAGCCAGTCACGAATGTCCAGCATGAGAAAGGAAGGAGTTTATCAAGCATTATGTCTAAGAGAAGAACAGGGTTAGATGACTGGAAAGCATATCTGGAGAAGCAAGGAGCCACCTGGTAGGGGAAGGATGTATAGGTAGAGATGAGGAAAAGCGGCAGAAAAGCATCAGCAGGCGACATAGGAACAGAATAGATGGGAGGGGAAAAGAAATGAAATTAAGAGCCAAACTAGACAGTGGGAAAGGACACTTAGCACATTACCAAGAGATAAAAATAAATACATACATTCCTGAGTACTTTTCCATTCAAACAATTGCTGTAGTTGATACAGGGACCTCATGTTAAATAAAAAAATGATGACAAATCAGTCAGGAGTTAGTCTATGCTATTGTGCATGGGAAGGAAAGTGGTTCACAAGACAATAGCTTTATTAAGTGGTGTTCCACCTATGAAGAAGGCTGAGAGCCCCTGTTCTACAACAAATTTTACTTTCTGAATTTTTTTTAAATGAAATAAAAAGGAATTGTGATGTCAGACCAACTCCCTTTTGTTCAAATAAAATATACTATGCCCATTTAAAACAACCATAACACTATATTTATGAAGTCAGAAGTACTGTATTTAAAAAACAAACAAACAACTACACTGTCAATACCTTACATACCAGCAGCCATTCAGTGTAAGCCTCCTAATTTTGGTATATCACTTTGGCTTTCATTCTGCATTTGAGGGGAAGGAAAGACCACTGTTTAGGGCACTAACATAGAGGTTAGGAACCCTCAGTTCAATCCCTTGCTCTGCCACAGGTTTCCTGTGTGACCTTGGGCACATCACTTAGTCTCTCTGCCTCAGCCCTCAGCCTGTAAAATGTTGATAATAGCACTTTGCTGCTTCAAAGAGGTATTGTGAGGCTAAACACATTCAAGATTATGAGGTTCTGAGATATTAGGGTGATGAGGGCCATATATAGTACCTTTCGTAGGCAGATTTGAAAGAAACAAAATCTACTCAAAATAAAAGCTTTATATTACTGTAGCAGTCCTCTAATGCATTCAGAAGACTTAACTTCTGGGTGTCAAAGGTAGTCTTTGTGATTTAAGATTTCAAATTATTTCCAGTAATTAGTAATGCATTAGTTTCCTTTCTAAGGGACTGACTGAAAGCCCATTAAAGTCACTGGAAAGACCACCATTAAAGTTAATGCCCTTAGCATCAGGCCCTAATTGTGGGGTTCCAATAACCATTTTAACATCTGTATATTTTAAGAAATGGAGAGACTAATTTATTTTTGCTTACCTAAAACCAGACTAAGGGAATAGCCAATGGGTGCCTGAGCCCAAGCCAGCCCATAGCCTGGGACATACACAGCTTCTGCTGTCCCATTGATATAGCCTCCTCCAACCCAGGTGGCTGAAAAAGAAGAAGAGGAAGAAATGAAAACATAAACTCTATTTTGATGGTCAACATTTATCATAACTTCTAATATAGAACTATAAGCTGAACTCAATGCAGAACATTCTTAACATTTAAATTTAACATGAGTTTAACCAATGAGGGTCCTTAAAATGTGTCTCGAGTTTCACTCTCCAGCTAAGTTAAAAAATCTCTAGTTTTAGTCAATTTTTAGTTCTATGAATGGCATTTAAAAAAATTAGAGCTACGGTGGGCATATCCTTCTACCGAAATTTTTAGACTTTGCCTAATCTGTATTTAAGCTTGCTAAAGATATATTCCTGAATGGATCTGTGCTATATGTAGAGGTCCTGCTTTCATTCACATGGAGAACTGCAACATTTGTGATATTCCCAACTGCTGGAAGCTAATGCACTCATTCTGTCTCTGGTGGCAGATTGCCAGACCTTGGAGCTGAGGATCAAGACTAAGTCTCAAATGCAGATCTCACACACAGAAGTGTATTGTAATTAGATCTGGGTAAATAGTTCATGGCAAATAATTGCAGTGAATATGATTTCTTTTCCTGTTTGCAGATTGTCTGCAAATAGACGTTGATTTTCTCTAATGTATTTATACAGATATTCGCTGAATAATATTTATGAATTAATGTTTGGGTCTGTAGTTTGTTCATGGACAGTTCATTACAAATGTTAGATTTTTGAAATGCAAAACCCAAGTGGTTTTGATTGGACATGGAGGTCACAAGATTTTGTTCTTATTCCCTGATTAGATGAGAAGGAATGTAACTCTTAGAATCTTACTTCCAGTGTAAAAACTTGTGATTCGAAATTCACTTTCTATGAGTATTCTGCAATATGCTGTCAGCAATCACTGTTTCTACAAACATTTGTGCCAATAAACTAATTTTTCAGAATATCTGAAGAAAGCAAAGACAAGTGGGGGGTGACCACAGATGAAACAAATTTATTTAAAAATTTCAATAAACTTTTATGGGAGATTGTTTACAGTATTCTCCCCACACTTTCTGTAATATCACTCAACCACTGAGCAGGTACAAAATGTGGGTTTGTGTGTTTTTTAATTTTGAAGCTAAATCTTGTACTTTTCCAGAGGCTAAGGAACAAAGCTAAGAGTGGGGTTCTGACTACAAAGAGAAATAAGGAATATCTTCTACTCTGCATTCTGAATCATAGCCCTGGTCCAGTGTGCAGCTGCAAATCTTTGTAGGAGATGTATTTGGGACAGCAGTGGAAGATCTGCTCCTGGTAAGAGTGGCCAAATCCTTCTGCCTGTGATCCTGCTGTTGTCAGTGGACATCTTGGTAGCTTGCCAAGATTTACTGGACAATACACAGACACTGGCAATGATAATACTGCATGCCCAGATATCAAGAGATAGAAGGAGCACACTCACCCCATTACTGATCCCTGGCACCGGGACCCAATATTACAGAATCACTGACATACTGCTTATACTATAGGCTTTTGTATCCACTGACAGGGATGGGTGGAAAAGCTGGAGAAAACATGTCCAGTCTAGTTTGGTTCTCCAGTGTCCCGACATGCCTGTGATATGTATTGCTAGCTGTATGTTAAAGAAAAGGAGTACTTGTGGCACCTTAGAGACTAACAAATTTATTTGAGCATAAGCTTTCGTGAGCTACAGCTCAAGTCATCGGATGCATTCATAGTAGTGGGATTGAAGTGCCCAGATACTACGATTGTAATGTCTACATTGAAAATGGTTAGGTGGGTGGATGGATGTTTTACCTTCTTCACTTGGGAAGGTGGACATAGAACCTGTAGAGTGGTGCCCAGTACTCAAAGTCCAAGGCTGGAATAACTTGTTGCCTGAGTCAGGTCAATTGCACAAAGCATTGGTTGCATTTGAGATGGAGAGTAACAGGTCAGGACCCCGGACTTTCTTATTCCAGTCCACCCACTTTTCTTCCTGTGCTGCTTAGGCATTTTATACCTGCTATAAATCATATTGGAGTATGTCTATCAGGGTTCTGAATGCACAGAAGGGATTATTTTGTCCAGAACAGCCTTTTTCACCCAGAAATACTGACCAGCTTCCTTAGTACCAGACCAAATGCTTATTTTTTTTATTTTATCATATACTATATGGATAAGACAAAAATTCTGAAGGGCTGTTTCTAATATATTAGTGCATTTCTAATGGGATAATCTCTCATTTTAGGAAAGAACTGCTGGGCTTCACTTCATGGTCATTTCGGTTTCCTTCCCTCACAAAAATGCAGTAATATTCATGTACATACATGGTTGCATATATAAGATAACCAATCATTGTATTGTTCTTTCTGATATTTAGAATGTTCTGACAATGGCCCAGAGCATCTCCTGGCCTGGTTATACCCAAGGATCTCTTAATAGACCTTTTCCTGAACCATTCCGTGAGGGTGGTGTTAGCTCTCACCACCTCCCCGCATGAACAGGGAGTTCTGCCCTCAGAATCAGATCTCTGAGATCAGTGCAGACCTCAGGAAATCTATTTCATACCCACTTAGGATATTGCCTCTCTCATTGCCATAGCTATGATCAAGGGAGGTGCTGGGGCAGGAGCAAGATCAGTCTGCAAGAGAGAGAGGCTGCTGATAGGACATTCTCCATGGAAGCACCATGACTTTCCACTCTTATCACAAATAGCCCAAATCGGTTAATCTTCATTGGACTTTGCAGAGCTCATCTATTTCCCCAGGCTTTCAGGAGAAAGGGCTGGTATTTGAGGATAGGGTGGAATATTGTTCAGTATTAATTTTTTGGTTGGTCAGTTTTTGGATTTGGGGGTGAGGAGTGGATTCTAATTACATTTTAATTTGCAAGACTGTCTTTTAAAGATCCGTTGAAAGAACCTAGAACATTGGGAAGGTGCTTTTTTGGGAATTCATACATCATAAAAAATAAGTAAATAAGAGCCGTAATGGCTGGGATGACGTAAGGTTAAAGTTTCATTCTAAGATGTATATTTTCTGATACTTAGCTTTGCTAAGCCTCACTTTTAAAGTTATTTTAATATAGTTATTGTGTGAGTTCCCTTTTTTAAACAAGCCAGCCACAGGGAATAAAAAACTAGTAATCTACCGAGCCAGTCACATATGGGAGACTATTTTAATCTTTTATCTGCCTATACTTCAGATGAAATACAGACAACACTAACTTTCCATTTTAAACATACACTGTGAGAAATGTTATAGATTATGATGTTATAGATTATGATGTGGAGTCAAATTCTGCTTTTAGTTCAGCCGAGAAACACAGAAATTCATATTAAATGATTCTTCCACTTCAACACGTATCACAATATTGGATTTTTCTAGTAGATACGCAGATAGAAAACCAGCTAGCATATCTTTATAAAACAATCTGTTAACTGAACACTCAAATTGTTATCAAGCTAATGAGATTTTGTAAAACAAAGTTACTGGTCAGACAACATCATATTGATAATTTTTCATTGTGTAAGAAAATGTATTGCTCTCTCTGACTAAAATGAAGAACAGTGTCCAAGGATCGTTATTATCATGGCTCCGTTTGGAGCATTATTGTTAGGCTGTGGCAGCATTTTGATTAAACAACTTCCAGTGTTTTCCCCAGGGTTTAATCACAGCCATAAACATTTATGGTGGGCTGAAATTTGCCACGGTTCTCATCTCTGAGGTAATTTTTTTTTACTAAATAAAATGCTAATAATTTGTTCATATTCAAATTTATACATGTAAAATGATATACGAATTAAAGGCATAATTTGTTCTTCAGTACATCTTAAACAATTTCAGGTTTAAAATGAAATTTTGTGATTTGTCCATAATTCAGTCTTCTAACTCTTTGTATTTTGAGAACAGCAGATATGTTCAGCTTTGAACCGTTTTGTGTTAAAACATTTTATTTACTTTTTAATACAGCTGTTTTTTAAGAACATAAATATCCATTTAGCTTTTCCCCATTGACATTATTCGTTGGGTGTATACATTTTATATACTGTCTAAATGCTTATTTACAAAATAAACTTTAATGAATCTAAGGGCCTGATCCTACTCCCTTTGAACTCAATCCAAAAATTCCAATGGACTCCAGGACTGGGCCATAAATATGATATTGAAAGCTATGTACTCAGTTCTGCCACCCTTGTGTTGAGTAACACCTTACCCTTTGATTTCAGTGGTACTACTTGTGGAGTAAGGCACAGCTCAGCAGGAGTCAAGGTAGCAGAATTGGGCCTTATTTTACTAAATACAATTTTAAAAAGGAAGTTTTAAAATTTAAAAGTTTTTTTTGTTCCCACATGCTTGTACTATGGGTGTGCTGTGATGCTCAATAAGCAGTTTTTCATTTACATTTTCATTTACGTGACATTTCTCATTTTTGAATTAGCATTTAGACCATTAAGGGAATTAATGGTATATATTTATGTTAGAATACTATTCCTAAAACTCAGGATTTTCAAAACTCAAGCTAAAATACTTCCCTTTAACTCATTCTGTCTGGATATCACAAGATACTATCCAAAAATCAAAATCCCCTATTGTTCAGAGACATCAAAATACCAAGGCGTAACATGGCAATTTCGTGGATATTATGGTTGATTATCATCATCTTACATTTAAAAATTGCCTTTCATTCCTGCTTTCCAAACTGTGTGGCCCAATCATCCCTACTCAAACAAGACTTAGGCCCTGATTCTGCATAAATGTATGAATACATGTACGTTTGAGCACTGTGCGAAGTGCCATTGAATTTAGCATGGGATTAACTTTATGCACGGTTGGTAGTCCCACATTAACTTCAGTGGGGCTACTTACAGCATGTAAAATTAAGCATGTGCATCAGTTTTTGGATGATCGAGCCTTACACCTTAAAGTACATGGGATTTTTACCTGAGCAACATCAGGACTGGACCCTGCGTGAATACAGGAAACATCACCAGCACAGATGATCAGAGGACGACAATTCTGTTTTGCGGCAACTTTTGAGGTTTCAAAAAAATTTTCTTTTGTTCTTCCTTTATTTTGGGAGAAAAACCTTAGGAATGTTTTCATGATAATGCCATTGTGTCAGAAGGATGTGTGTGTCCTGGTGGATAGGACTGGGATGTGATAGACCTAGGGTCAAGTCCCTGCTTTGCCTGATTCAGAGCAGAGTTTTTCATCTCAAATCAGGCAGAGCAGGGATTTGTACCTGAGTCTCCCACAGCCGAGGCCTAACCCTAACCACCAGCCTCACCACACCCTCCTTTCATGAAAACGTTTGAGAGGTTTTGTTTTCATTCCAAGGTGGAAGTAAAATAAATTTTGAAACTTCAGAAATTGCCACAAAATGAAATCATCATCTTCCAGTCACTTCTCCTGGTGATGTGCCTCATTTTGGCAAATAAGTTCTAAACAGTTCGTCACCAGTGATATCGAGCTCCCTTTGAATGAAGAGGTGGCAGTTCAGCAGGCAACAGGAACACACTACACTACACAACAGTGGAGGGAAGGAAGTACAGTTTTAGCCTTGATTCAGAATCTATTGGCTTTAAACAACATCCTGAACAATTTTCCTGCCCTACAACCAAATCTGCAGTCCTTAAGTGAGCAAAATTCCTATTGCAGTCAGTGGGAATTCTGCTCGATTAAGGACCACAGAATTTTGCTCTTAGTTTTTATGAGTCTCTTCCTTAACTCTGAAGCTGGAAAGACAGCACAAGAAAGAAGTTTCAATAGAATCTGATCAATCTAAATTGGAGGTGTAAGGGCTTCATGTTGGAATTGCATTAAGAATATCACAAATGTGAATGATTCTAAAACAAAATGACATATGTTTAAATAAAAAGATGACCTCAGTTCAGTTTGTATACAATGTAATATTGTACAAATTAGACAGACTATCTGAAAACACTTGTAATTTAGGGCCAGATTGTGATGCTTTTACTCATACTACTGAAGAGTTACTCGCACAAGTAGCCCCATTGTCTTCCCTTAGTCCAGTGGTTCTCTCAGACACTCCAGTGCACCCCTTTGAGTCTCAGAGGTTGCGCTGGTATGATTGAAAGTAGAACTCAAATCTTCTCCTAATCTTTGTCGGCTAATATGAATACGCACAATACAATATTAAATCATTTTGCCAAACTATAGGCCAAAATAATCCCTTGTGTAATTCTATTGAAATCAATGGAGTTAAATTTGGCCCAGTGCATCAAAAATGGTTTTTGATGCCGCATATTTTTCCATTTCTTTCTGAATTTAAAGTTTTTTTTCTCTCCTAAAACACATCACTAACCCACAGGTTTGGGATGCTATAATAAAAGTAAACTGTATATTCACTCCACTGAAAAATTCTGATGACTCAGTCTGATAATGAAAATCATTATTGCCCCAAATGTCTCTATTTTACTGATTAATATGGCACTAGTGTAAAATAAATAGAGTTAATTCTTCCTTTAGAATATAATAATGACTATTTAAATGACTGGCATATTTACTTATTCATAAACAAATACAGTATAAAAAATCATCCATCTTAAATCATGACTGTGCACTGAAATTAAGATTTCTTTTCTCCACTTTGCATTATTCAAAACAAATATTGCCTATATCTTTTATTCACATGAAAGAAAGAATGAGATGCTATGTTTCAGGTATAAAAAAGAGGGTTTATCATACCGGTCATCGTAAATCCACCAACTAGCAAGCCTATATCTCTTCCACCGACTATGATAGCTTCTCTGCGATCTCCATCACTGCCACTATTTTTGGTTTTCCAGGCAGCCCATATTCCAACAAACAGGATTGCCAGATAGAATACAATTATAGCTATCAGCCCCTCCACATGGAAAGGCATGTCGAAATCACGACTGTTCCCTGGATTGCTATTTCATTAAGACCTCTGGAGAGAATGCAATAATACATTATACACTATACATTTGATAAAAGCAAACCAAATAAATCAGATATGGCATGAGACCAATTAGAACCAGAATATAAAGAAAACTCAGCGGTTCATCAAAGAGAGTATATGGATTACTTTATTAAATAGTTATTTCAGATGTAACCAGCAGTAATATGAGTTGTGTTTAAAACAATCCAGTTACATCAATATTTCACAAACTTCTGACAAACCCTTGAAACTAAAAGCAAATGATTACTTAATTTTTTTAAATTTGTTTCAGGAACAGAAAACTAACATTACATAAGTTAAACAAAACAATCTTGCTAAAAACTAGGGCTTTGCAAGAAATCACTTCTAATTCTAATTGTTTAATATACTCCTTGATATAGTAGAACTCTCTAATCAAGAAATACTTTCACTTACAGCCTCCAGAATAGAAGATAATAATAATATGAGCTGTTCATTTTTACAAAGGATCTTTAATTAATTTAAATCCGTGCTACAAAATTATATTAAGGAATATCAAAAGCTGTGGACAAATAATAACCACACTAGAAAACGTAAGTCTTGGAATCTATCCCTGTTTCCTCCCCTCATTAACTGCCCATTCATCTCCTGTACTTATACATCTGTATATTCCTGCTCTTGCACATCTGTA
The DNA here is from genome assembly GCF_009764565.3 of Dermochelys coriacea. Lineage (NCBI taxonomy): Eukaryota > Metazoa > Chordata > Testudines > Dermochelyidae > Dermochelys > Dermochelys coriacea. The sequence goes on from NC_050068.2 coordinate 113,717,520, forward strand.
TTTGCTTTTTGATATGAAAAATTCCTTGCACACCACAAAAATGTCTTCAATTTTTTCATTCATTTTATAAATAAAAAACTTCGTACATTTAAAAAAGTCAGAACAGTGCAACATGCCAAATAGAAGACAAGTGTAATTGAAATAGTCTGAGATAAACAAACTCTAGAGGATTGATACTATTAAGAAATATACATATTCAGTGCACCTTTGCCATCCTTTCTCACAGTTTCTTTGAACTCACTCTCAGTTACACAAAGAAATGAACCCTGTATTTTTATGTACTAGTTATTGACACAAAATATACAATCTTTAATGTATACTGTGGATCTCTTCATAAAAAAGTATGTAAGTTTGCATACAAGTCTATAAGTGAAGTTTAACTCCCCTTCTCCCCTCCCAAGGAATTGCCAATACTACTGTCATCTAGATAGAGTGTAGCAAATTCTTCCAATCTCCCACATATCATCATCCAATACCTTTGACATACATAATCAGCCTTTACGTTCAAGCAAAGCAGGTAGCTTGTAGTTTCTGAGTTCGCATAGGCAAACCCTGAGCTTGCCTACTAGCTACAGTAGCAAGTTAGAGTTATTACTTCCATTCAGCAAAAATAGGATCCAGACACACACAGTTCCCTGCATCTTCAGCATCACTCAGCCAAAGCTTTCCCCCTCCAAAGCTTTTCCCTCCCCAGTGTCAATAATTCCAATCCCTGCCCCCATTCACCTCTTTTGTGGCAGGGTCTCCTCTTCCCCCTTCTTTCTGTGCTCTCTGTCTCCCTGTCTCTTGAACTGGAGTCAAGCAGTCAGATCCCAGCGCCTTTTGTCCAGAAGTAGATTGTGAGAAGCTTTCTCCTTTTTTAAAGGGACAGTTACATTGCAAAGAGCTCCAGCCCTATAGGAGCATCACATCTACTAGAGCAAATGCACATAATGTCCTGTACAACATGGCACACTACTGACGCAAGGGCAGTCACACGCCATGCCAGCTAAGAGGCTCACTGTGTTCCCCTCTTCTGTGAGGGGAGTGCGTCTGTCAGAGCTGGGGGGGGGGGAGATATCAGAGTGCAAAGGCGGACTGGGGAGAGAGATGACTCAAAGGAGAATGATTGTCTGAGCCATGCATTGGGAATGAAGGGAGGGAATGATGAGAGGGGAGAAGAGGGAGGGAGAAAAAAAATAAAAGAAAGGGTCAGAACTAAAAAGATTGGGGATGAGAAAAGGTGAGCGGAAATGAGAGGAGGAAGGAAACAAGAGAAAGAAGGGGATGATTAAACTATCCATGCACTGGGCAAAGGGAATGAGTAGGTATTAGGTGGGAAGTCTGGGTAGGGATGAATGAGAGACAAAGGGAAAGAGAGAGAGAGAGAGAGAAGGTTTGATGTAGATAGTATTAGCGAGTGCACAAGTGGTACAATAAAAATGGAAAAAAGTTCAAAATCCAAAATATAAAGTAGGGAGATAAAAGAGAAATGTATACATTAAAAAAAGTCAAAAGGGCTTAAGAAGGCATCACACATTTTAGTCATTCAGTAGCCCCAGGATCAGCAGTGTGGAGTCTGGAAAGTCCTCCTGATGGAACAGGACAAAATGATCAGTCATTCAGTAGGTGTTCAGCATCCTCAACTACACTGCAACTGCACTGATGGCTGTTCCTGAAACCCCAGCTGTGGTCATTTGCCACACACCTCCCCACTCCACATCTGATATGCTTGAGCTTGCACTAGAGATAACATGGCTGCTTGAAGCCTGGCAGTCTCTCCTCAAGCTGAGTGATGAGAAAGGAGTTTCTTACAGAGGCAGCAGCTCATTGCCGTTCTGCTCACTGCAATATGACAGCATCTACCATAGACGCTGTGAGTCACATAGTCCAGATTGGTTGGTGGTAAGGCACTTCCAACATATCTTTTGGAAAGTGACAGTTGTGGCGTCTCCTGGAATTTGTCAAGGAGGTTCTTTGCTGCAATATAATGCCTGATGTTAGGAGGAGGCATATTAGAGAGGACTTTTAGCCATCACTGTTTGTTGGTCTCCTAGCTGCTGTTATTCTCATCATTTGATTCAGTTGTACCTCAACTAGCTTTGTATGGGAAGAGGTTAATCACAGAGAAGCACAGTATTTTCCATCTGAGTATCAGAGAGCTAGTGCTCTGTTTGCATGTTAGCTGTTTAAGTTGAGCCCACTTGTTTATTTAGGAGGCCATTTCTATTCTTTGTCTTTTGAGCCACCTTGGTGAGATGGTCCTTGTAGATAAGTGTGTGAGTTAGAGTTACTCCTACTTACTCCCAGTGGCTTTGGGCCATGTGCTACTTGTTCTCCATTCAAGAAGATGTTGAGCTTTTGTGAAGTGTTGGTGTGGCTGAGATGGAAACATGACAACACTGTCTTTGACACACTGGGCTTAAGTCTCCACTTCTTGCAATAGCTACTGATGGCTGACATGACAGGTGCAGGTCATCCTCAGGTTTTTTTGAAGTCTCTGTCTCCTGAAGGTAGGCAGAGGTCATCTGCATACTTGAATGGCCTTGAAATTGTTGGAGGTAGATAATCTGTAAATATGTTTAAAATGTTTGAGCAAGAACACATCCCTAGGGGAATCATTTCTGCTGAGTCCTCCAAATGTTCAATTACTCAACTAGTATTTCTTGGAATTGTCTGTTTCAAAGCATCATTTTTGTTGCCATAACAATACATGGAGGTAACATCACCAATCTCTTGATCAGCACAGCTGTGTGCCAGGTGGTAGCATATGCTCCCATCAAGTTAATCAACACGGCCCCTGCCTTCTCTTTCTGTTGGAAACTATTTTATTTATGGGTGCTAAGAGCAAGAACTTGGTCACAAGTGCTCCTATAAGATCTGAAGCCTGGTCATCAGTCAGAGCCTGCTCTACTGTGGGCATGATTCTTTTCAGAATTAAGAAAAGGAGTACTTGTGGCACCTTAGAGACTAACAAATTTATTTGAGCATAAGCTTTCGTGAGCTACAGCTGCTCATGAAAGCTTATGCTCAAATAAATTTGTTAGTCTCTAAGGTGCCACAAGTACTCCTTTTCTTTTTGTGAATACAGACTAACATGGCTGCTACTCTGAAACTTTTCAGAATTAGTCACTCTAGAATTTGTAAATACAGCTCAGAAGTGATATTGGATAGGAGCTATATGGAAGGGTGTTGGTATAGCTACCACCTTAACTTTCTGCCATATCTTAGACCTCTTATACTCTTGCATATGAAAATTGACAACCATTTTATGTTCTTCTTACCAAGGTGTTGTAGCATTTCTGGTGATATGTTGTCAAGACCATCTGCTTGTAGACAGTGCCTGCTGGGTAAGGTGGGAGCCATTCGCTACCCTCCTTCGCATCCTCACTATCACTTAAAATGGGCGCCAAGGCGGGGCAGAAGTCTAAGTGAAGAAATGGTTCCGGCTGCTGTTCAAGACTATTGTTCCCATGGTTATATTCCCATCCCAGGCAGACCTGCTCAGAGCCTCATCTCATCACAGTGCTACCAACTCTTCTGATTTTTTTCATAAGTCTAGTAAATTTGCATTTGTCTTAAAGCCTCAGCTCATGGGGCTGTGAATTCATTAGAATCTCAGATTTCATTAAAAAAAGTTTCTAGCCCTCATGCTTGTAGAGAAAAGCTTAAAAACATGACACTTACATGCTCAAACCCCAAATATATGTACACGGGGGGAAGGGGGAGAGGTGTCTCAATGCAATTCAGATTTGGTCCAGCTGCCCTTCCATCATGAGCTAGAGCAGTATTTGCTCAGATTAAAGTCATGGCATCCCATGAAAATTCACAAACCCAGTCATAGGGCTCCACTGTAGTCAATGACAAAACTCCTGTTGAATTCAGTGGAACCAAAATGTTACCCCTAACATTTAAGATTAAACAAGACAGCTTTTCTCAGGTTATAGGCCTTAGGGAAAAAAGTACCTCTTCTCATTCCTGAAAATTGTCCTAACTAATTTAGTCCATTTGAAACTGAAAAATGGACTAACATCTTCACAATTATTTATCTCCAGTGAAAACTAAGGCATAGGTCTACTTTTCCAGTGTACATAAACCTAATTCTTTACTTAGCTATTCCCCCCCCCAAATGTGTTAAATTATGCATTTTTCTCTAAGGAGTTAATCAGATCTGTAGGTTCACTGAGCTCTGATATGGGATTGGATCCCCAGACTCCCTTTGCTGCTTCTAAGTGGTCTCACTCCACTGCCCGAGAAGAGACTGTGGTAGCATTTTTGTCCTGGATTGGGGCCATATAAATCATCAGCATTAACTACTTAGCACCACGCCCCGCCCCCGAAGTACACAATTAGCAGCATACCAGTTCATATGTTGGATTTACAGTGGGAATCCCAACACATTCCTCTTGTGCCCTCCAAAGTCCTTCATTCTATTGGTTGGAGAGGGGCTCTGCTAGCACTTCCAGACAGGATCAGTGTAATACAGCAGCACCCAATAGCATTCATTACACATAACTGCATCTCGAGCAATTATGTCTATATTATTACATGTAAAAAACTATGTTAAAAGAACACTATTAAGGTTGCAAAATCAAGCTCTTAAAAGTTAGGAAGTGCCAGAATCAAGGTTGCCTGTGCAACCTTAATTCAGCCCCCTTGTTGCTATGCATTATGATTCAGTCTTTCATTATATGACCACCTACTATTTTTCCACGTTGTCCCAGGATGAATCAGAGTTATACCCTGAAGGAGGCTATATAGGACCTTATTTGATGCAGAAGTTGGAAGGTGTGTAGTATTTGTAGTACTGGGACAGGTGGGTCTAGGCCTGCCTATAGCTAAAGGCAGGCCTCAATAAAGCGGGAAGAACCACTAAATCTAGGCTACAATTGATTGCTGGGGACAAAAGGAGAAAACAGGAATGGGAGTGATGTTACAGGTTGAAAATCAGGGAACCAGAAGGGGACACTTAAGCAGAGAACCCTTGACATTGCCCACCAGTCCACAAAGGCATCTAAGGAGTCAGTGGACACAGCCCAGGGAAACTCTGTCCAGAGCTGTGATCAGATAAGGGGCTGTAATTAGGCCCCACAATCACAGAGTACCCCCCATTCATTCAGCTTCTTCCTCCTGGTATGATGGCTGGCTGTCCTGGCTAGTGCTAGGAGGAGGTTGATGAGGAGATCTTGCAACTTTATGGGGTCACAGATTGGGTGTGCATAGATCAGGAGGTGTGGGGAGAAGTGCAGCCAGAACCCCAGTAGGAGGCTCTGGAGGAACCGGATGATGGGCTGCAACCTGAGGCATCTTACATCGATGTGCACCAGGGTCTCTCTCGTGCTGCCAAAAGGACAGGTGTCAAGAACACGTCCATGTTCATGGCTCTATGGAGGAGCTGCCACCTGATATCCTTAGCAGGCTCTGGAACCAGAGTGGGGTACAGGCTGGTCCACGGCAGTTCCTTGCTCTCCTCAGGTGGCAGCAGGTCCTGTCACTTGGTATCAGGGTGGGACATGAAAGCAAAGAAGTGGATGGTATGAAGCACGAGGGTGTGTGGGTGTTTTCTGGGTATGGTTCACAGAAGGAATGACTGGATGGCATTCAGCTGACTCATGTGGTGTGACGGGGGGTGGTCAGGGAGGCTCACTGGGCAGGGGCCTGATGATGTGTTCTGGAGGGTTGAGCTGGTGGCAGGGAGCACCCTTCCACCTTGAGAAAAGCAAGTGAAGCTGGAGGCCAGGTGGCCCTCACCTCCTAGAGCACACAACAGGGACATGGAGGGTGGGCAGCCCCATGTGTTGGCCATGCGCTGTAGGCTCCACCCAGTTCCTGTGATCATGATGCAGAAGGTCTCCAATTCGGGTGACACCAGCCAGGTCCATCCTTTGGCGCACCAAGTGGGGCTCCATCACTTGCACATGGGACTGGAGTTGTGTAGTAGGGGTTCTGTGAAGAGGTCCTCCCCCTTGATGGGCACTATAGGCCTGGTTGCAGATACTAGCTTCCAGGTCCTGAGGAGGTCCTGGTAAAAGACTGGCATCTCAGAGGTCTTGGGGAAGACCTCTCAGGTGGGGATAAAAGAGCTGCCAGTTGTATCAGAGCTCTCAAAGGCAGCTCCATGCCTGACTACCTGCACTGTAAAGGAATCTCGGCAGGGCCTGAAGATGGGAGACCAGGACTTGTCTTCCCTCCCGCAGCAGGAGGCTCAGGACACTCACAGACAGCCAGTGCAGCCCCAGCCAGAAGAACTCCAGAATCTTTTTCTGGAGGCTGGCCAGGGTCCTTAACAGCTGGCTCAGGGTGTTGAACCGGTGTCAGAGCACAGACAGAACTAGTTGGTTGAGCACCAGCACCTTCTCCCAGAGGAAAAGGCACCAAAGTAGTCACTTCCACCTCCAAAGCTGGTCAGACACCCTGGCCTCTACATTATTCCAATTCTCCAGTGGGGAGGAATTGGTGGCAGAAAGGTAGATACCCAAATAGAGCAGTAGACAAGCAAATAGAGTAGTAGACCAGATGGCACAGCGTGTAGGTGGGAGCCCACCTGTCACTTGTCCCAAACCATCAGGCCAAAGCTGGGCAGAGAAGGCTGCTGAATAAATAGCTTGGCAAGCCTCTTCCTGCACCTTAGCTCTCCCATGTTCTGGGCACAAGGAGCATGCTGTTGGCATATGCTGACAGGACTATCCTTAAGGCTGGCTCTCGAAGCACCGACCCTGTCATCCTCTTGTGGAGGAGATGATGGAAGGTCTTGATAACAGGGGTATACAACTGGCTGGAAAATGGGCAGCCCTGACGTACGTACCCTGGACCGAAGGTGAAAGGTGTGGACATGGCCTATTTGAGCTTGTCCAGCCATTCCATAGCATCAGAGAAACCCCATGAATCTGGACCCAAAGCTAAATGCTCGCAAAGTGCCCATGAGATACCCAAGATCCACCCTGTCAAATGCCTACTCCTGGTCCAGGGACAGGAGGGCAAGTGAAAGACCATCACTACACATTAGGTGGTCCTAATGGTAGGTAGATCCCAGACCAGATAGAGGTTATTGAAGATGGTCCCGCCAGGATGGTGTAGATCTAGTCAGGATGGATCATGTCCACCAGCACAGACCCCAGCTGCAGCTTATTTTATGACCCCAGCTGCGGCTTATGCTATGACCTTGTAGTCCAGGCTTAGCAGAAAAACTGGGCACCAATTACTTAGGTTGCGGAGGTCCCCCTTCTTAGGCAGCAGGGTGAGCATGGCCCACCTGCATGGCATGGGGAGCACCTCACTTCCCAAGGACTCAGCCCACATGGTGGCAAGATTCAGGCTGAGGACATCCCAGAATGCACAATAAACAATAAGCTCTCTGGTCAGCTCTTTGATGCCTGGAGATTTGTTGGTGGGCACCCGATGGAGGTTTTCCTAGAACTTGGGCAGAGGGAGAGGTTGCTCTAGACAGTCCCGGTTGCTTGTGCTGACTGTAGGGAGTTATCCCACAGGATTCTGTAGGTATTGGTGTTGGTTGGATCTGAAGGGAAGAGGCTGGTGTAGAAGGCCCTGGCTCTTCCCTGCATCTCCACTGGATCTGTGAGAAGGGTCTGTCCTCCACCAGGAGACAGGTGATATGCTTTTTGGCATCCCTCATTTTTGCCAGCGTGTAGAAGAACAGGGAGCTGTGATCCAGGATAATGCAGGATTAAATGAAGGTGCCTGGGCCCAGTGGTCATCAAAAGTCCAGAGATCATTCTGCTTCTCCTGATACTTTCTGCAGAGGGATGTATCCCCAGGGAGAGTGCCCAGGTACCCCTCCAGCTCCAAAACATCTCACTCCAACTGCTCTATCGCCTTGTCCCTTCTCCAACTAGCCCCCCGGGTATAGTCATGGAAGGAAAGCCAGACACTTACCTTCCCACAACCCATCACCTCTTTGCTGAGGGAAAGGCATGCCTCTGCCAGGCCAGCCAGAACTCCCAGGTAGATGCCGTGAAGCCCATATCCTCCAACAGGCTGTTATTGCCAGTGTCAGTGATGAGCCTGATAGGTACTGCTGTGTCATCCATCAGTCTGAACCTGATGAGTCATCTCTGAGCCAGGGGTGTAGCCACAGGTGGGCCGGGGTGGGCTGTGGCCACCCACTTAGCATCCAGGCCCACCCAAATCAGGGCTGGAGCCCCAGGAATCCACAGGCTGGAACTCCTGACCCTGGCTTGGTGTCCATCCGATGTCCGTCTGGCCACGTCCCTCTCCTGCTGGCACCGTGTGCTGCTGTCCTGGTCTCCGGTCCCAGTGCCTGGGGTGTGCCTCGGGATGGGGTGGGGGTCTGGTGGGACTAGCGCTGTGGCCAGAGACTGGGGCAGCTGCACGCTGTGCCTGCAGGAGAGGGACGCAGCTGGGTGGACAGACACCAAGCCGGGGTTGGGAGGCATAGGCTGAGCTTGAGCCCTGGTGGGGCCCCACTCTGTCCCATGGGTGTGTCCCAGACAGTCTCATCTTTGGGTGCCTGCTGAGCAGTAAGGGTGGCTGGATGGGGTGGAGGGATATGCTCCCCCTGCTTCCCCTCTCCCTGCTCCTCCTTCTCCTCCTCTCTCCACCGTCATTGCCTGCCCACCTGAAAATTGGGGCCCATCAAGTTTTCCTGTCCTAGCTATGCTACTGCTCTGAGCCTGATTTCCTGAGGGCTCCACATCAATCAACAAGGGCTCAAGCAATCCCCAGGCCCAGGTCTAACCTTGTGACCCCCAAGGCCAGGGATATAGGCTCCCAATGAGAGCAGTCACTCCAGTCTGCTCAATGTCATTACCTTGTTGGGAGTGTTGCTGGCACAAAATGCCCGAGGCAGGCAACAGCTGGATTCGTTGCCCGGTGTGCATTGCCCAATAATCACAACGGGGTGGAGAAGTAGAGAAGTTTATTTGAAGCTTCAAGCGGTACAGGGAGACAACAATCTCAAATCCTGCACACCAGTGCAAGCAGTTACACATATTTTATACATTCATTCGTTAGCATGCTTATCCAATAGCAAGCTGTCCTAAGTATCCATATAGCCAATCCAGTATACCGGCCAGTTCCCCTTTTTCCTCTTATCATCTATTCCCCCATATATGGAGTTGTTTGTTCAGCACTATCTAACATTCCTGTCCTGCTTGACCTAATCTTGCTCCAGCCAGTCTGTGCCTGCAATACACTGTTGCAAATTTCTCAGCCTGAAGGCTGTGAGTATCTCCAGGCAGAAAAGGGAAGCAGGGGGGCCATCTGGGCCTAGAGCGAGGGGGCTTCATCGACACTCATGGTCTTCCATCCCCTTGAGTTACCTAGTGGCCATGCCCAGTGTCCCCAACAGGAGTACCCCCTTCCTCTTGGTTAGGGTTGCCAATTTTGGTTGGATGTATTCCTGAAGGTTCCATCACATGACATAATCTTTAATTAAACTGTAATCTTTAATTCCTGGAGACACCAGGACAATCCTGGAGGGTTGGCACCCTGCTCTTGGTGGTTCTGACAGACTGCTCCTGCTCCATTCCAGCCACAGCCTCTTTCTGCTCCTGCCTTTGCCTTGTTCCAATCCTATTCTTGATTCCTGCTTTGACCCCTGGCTCCAATCCCCAGCCTGACTAATAGGCTTGACCACCGCTGCTTCAGCCACTAGGCCTGACCAACCACATCTCAGTTTTTGACTGCCAGCCCCAGCCTCTCGGATGTGAGCAAGCCTGTCATGGCCACCACGTGGTGGTCCGAGAATGGGGCCAGCCTGATGCTGGAGGACTGGGCCTGCAAAATGTGAAATTGAGAAATGTAAATGCAGTCCAACCAGGAATGGCTTGACTGACTGTCCTCCAGCTGGATGAAAGTGAGGGCAGTGGAGTCCTCTGGGTGGTGGTAGCACCAGACTTCCACCAGTGAGTGATGGTTGACAATCTCCTTGAGGACATCTGTGGTGGCCTGGCATTTCTCTATCCCAAGGTGGTCCCTTGTGTCCAGGGCGATGTTAAAATCCCTGCCCAGGACCAGGCATTTGGGATGTTGCAGGATGACTGCTGATAGAAATGCACCAGCTCCAGGCCCATTATTGGAGCATAGAGCTTAACCAGATTGAATGTCAGCCCCTCCACACAGACCTGGAGGTGCATCAGGCATCCCGGCATGACCTCGGCAATCCCCAGCACCTCGGGTTTTAGATCCAGGGAGAACATGGTGGCTACCTCACCTGAAAGCATGGTGAGGTGGCTGAAGTATACCCCGTCCCAACACTCCAGCTACCAGCCGGCTTCAGTGGCTAGTTTGATGTAAGTCTCCTGCAGGAAGATTACAGAGTGTACCCCCTGCCTGAAGGAAGGAGAGTACCTGGAACCTGCGGAGACTCACCCTACAACCTCTGGTGTTGAATGAGGAGAAGGTAGTTGGTCTCATCACGGGGTGGGGGGAAGGGTTGAGGATTGCAACAGCTGGGAAACACTACTGCCCTGCAGAGCCACACAGCAACCCATGGTCGATCCCAAAGGTGACCAGGGAACCACGGAAGCAGTGGGCCCACTAATAGGCTGCAGAATCCTATTTCCTGGTCCTCTTGCTTTCCCCCATCAAGGCCCTTAAGGTCTGGAGAAAGAGATTAAAATCCCCCTATTACTGGAGAGCAAACACCACCTTTCTCATGGAGCCATGTGTGTCTGTCAGGAACTGACGCAGCTTATCCCGCAGCAGGGCATTGCCTCAGTGGGTAGATGGAAAGGGCAAGGGTGCCCTAAAAACTAGAGCAGGGGCAGTGTCTGGGCAGTCGACCAGGAAATGGGGGAAGGATGATGTGGTGCTGTGATAGACTCAATGCCCACATCAAGGCCTGCTGGCTGAGGGCTGTCCTCTCTCTGAGCTCAGGGCCTCACTTTCCCAGAAAATTGCTTGGAGGACCCAGCCTGCCATAAAGGGGCTTCCCGATTAGCAACTGAGGCAAGTTCCATATTGGCACCAATGGGGGGGGGAACAGATGGCAGAAAGACCTCCTCCATAAGGGATTCTGCGTCCCCAGCTAGCTTCACAGGGGCCATGGAAGCAGGCCCAGTGGTGGCCCAACTAGATGCCTTACAGGAGGCCTCCTCTCCTTCCTCAAGTGGGAGGTACTGGGCCTGAGACTTATATCTGCTGTGCTTCCCCCACCCCGCATAACTAGTACCCAGCTCTCCGTGGTGTCACTGGATGGCTGGCCAGAGGGACAAGGGCAATGGGATTGGGACTTGGGGAGGCAGGGATGGGGCAGTAGAGGGAGCAGTGGACTCCTCCTGAGATGGGCCTTCTCCCGGGCTCCCTGATGGCACAACCATCCCCTCCTCCATGGACCCTGCCCGATGGCTTTTAGCAGCAGTGGGTTCAAGTCTGCTCAGCTGGGTGCCACAGAGGAGGAAGGGCGGCTCTCCCTGGTGCTCCCCCACGGATTGTCAGCTGGTGGAGGAGGAGGAGAACTGGGCACATAGGATCACAAGCAAAGACAGGGCCAGCTTTCCCCTGAGCTTCAGGGGCACCTGGCATCCTTCCTTGCTGGGCCAAGGGACAGTGCCTGTGGATGTGCACCAAAGCCCAGCAGAAGAAGCATCTAGCCTTCCCCAACAAATAATGGACCCAGTCCAGGGTGTGCTGGTAAGATACCAGGATAGACAAGCTCACCCCACCATGCACTGCTGCTGGCAACTGGATGGTAACTTGCTGGTGGAACAAGAGGATGTGATGGAGGGAGGGGTCCTTTTAGCCCAATGATAGAGGGCTGATGGTGGATCTCAGCTTTCCTAAGGTGGAAAGAGGAAGGAGAAGGGCAGAGATGGGGCGGATGAACGGGAGAGAGGTCAAACCACCCATATGCCCAGGGGCTCAAATGGGACAAAGAGCCCTCACCAAGATACATTTCTCCTCTGCCTCTTGGGTGGCAGCCTCAGATGGTAAGAAGAAGACAACCTTCCCATACCTCTTGGAGGTTGCTAAAATGGCTGAGGACCCCACTATCTGTGCCAGCACCCACATACAGGTTTTGACATGGAATGAGGCAGCCACCAGGAGGCAATGGACTGGTCAGGGGTGGATATGGGACCACTTTCACCCCTGCCTCCAGCCCAATGCAAACTGGGGGAAGGGTAGAGAACATTCAAAGAGGCCACATGCACCCACATGTGTTTGCGAAAGTTATGAGGGAAGTCCTCCTTTTGCTCCCTTGGGATTGTGTAAGCTCACCTAGCAGGCTCAGCGACATCTGTAAGGTTGGGAAGTGAGGCATTGATCTACCCAAGTTAGTCTTAATCAAATTTTGCCTTTATTTATACATTTTCAGATGGAATCATTGGCACTTATAGTTTCTGATCATAACATATGACAGATAATAAATAGATAAGGCAGCACAGGCAGGGGCCCATGTTACTGAGTTCCAGGGTACTGGGAAGCTCTTCTGGTCGTGATGGTCATCTCTAGCTCTGGCCTGTATTCTCCAGCTTGTGCCCCTTGTTCACTTGGTTTCTTATACCTTTCCACATTACATACTCATTAGCTTTCCTCTAGTCAACATTATTTAACATAACACATACCCAGTGATACATTTATCCAAACTCTCATAAATTTTTTTTCATTTTTCATTCTATACTATTATAAATCATTAGCATCACATCAACCTTAAACAAGTAAAATGTAACCCTTATTTTCTACCATTCAGCAATTTTCTTCATATATTAATTTAATAGTTCAGCATATGTGCATCATCCTAAAACATTCATTATTATAGCCTTTAGAGTGATGGGGAACAACGTGACTTATGTCAGAATATTCTTATCTTTTCCAAACATGGGTTTTCAGGAGGCTTTTTGCTCAAAATTTAGCATCATGATTGTCACTCATTAAAAAGCCTTGTCAGTAATTTTGCCTGTTGCATTTTGAGGTGCTTTATTAAGCTTAGGGCCTCGGTATTTTATTGTTCCCCAACACACCTACTGTGTGTCAGACCTTGCAGGTGAGTTAGGCGGAGGAACAACAATTGTCCCCTGGTTCATGTATTGCTCTGAAGCTTAGGTTTCCAGATGCCTGACATGAGGCTGCGATGTCCATGCAGAAACATAGGAACCTAGGGAACTTTTATTGCAAAAATGTAGGAACTGAATGATTTCAGGCACCTACGGGAGTCAGTAGCAGCTGAGCAGGGACTTTGTGAATCCCAGTGGAGCCTGATTCTGGGATTTAAGTGCCTAAGTCCTTTTGTGAATCCAGCCCCAATCTAGAAGGTGGCAAGCCATGAAGGGTAATGGGAGAAGACACAATAAAATGATCTGAGCCATGACTGCCTGGCAGCGTACTGTCTTGTGTACATCTTCCTTGCTTGTGTAGCCAGATTGGTGTTTAAAATCCCCAGTACTAGTGGATACTGTGCCACTGTCTAGGAACCTATGCTCCTCTTGTCCATTAGGACTCACTCCTTGTTATTTCCTTCTGATTCTGCTCTGTGTGACCTCTGTACCTGAACTCTTATATGGGCTTTTTCTTGCTCCATCTGAGCAGATGCTACACAGCTGTCTTGGCAGGGGATTCAGTTTGTGGAAGTGATGTTTGTCAAGACACCAGCATCCACTGGATTACTCTTCATTGGTAGCCCCTGGCTAATGTCCAGGAAAAGCAGGCCACTCCTAGCAGCTGCAAGATTCTTCCATGACCTTCCCCCAAGAATTCCCAAGCCCCATTCTACACTAGGCTATGCAGCAGTCAATTGTACCTTGGAACACTTTCTTAAAGCAGGGTGAGAGCCAAATTCTGTTTTCATTACAACAGTGCAAGTCTGGAGTAATTCAACTGAAGTTAATGGAATCACTTCCAATTTACATTGGTTTAGGTGAGAGTATAATCTGGCCTTACACCTCACTTTTACTACCCTTTGAGCCTATCACTACTCCTTTCTCTAGGCAAAGGTGCCAAGCTGTGTTTTACTGAATTCATGTGTAATAATTTACAAACTTAACTTGATCTTAATAAAGATTTTTGTCTTTGAATTAATTTTGTAGTCACCAAAGCTTTGTGTATCGAATAGTCACAGGGGATACCCCACATGGAACTGTTCAAAGTATTTGAGGGTAGGGGACAAGTAATAATTAATCTCAATGTGTTTTAAAAATACAGGACTTTTAACAAGGTTTTCTCTTGTTAAAATGCTTTTATTGCAGCTTAGTTTAAAGCCTGTAGTAAAAACTTTTCTGAGGCAGATGCTAAAGAAAGGTTTAATGGAAGAATTATTTAAAAACAAGGTCTTTAGACCAGTTTGTGGCTTTCAGGATATCATTCATCTTAGATTCCCACTGCAATTTCTTTATTAGCCATTGCATCCCTAAAGAAAATTATCCATCCATTTGCTCCACAGCTCAGCAAAACCATCTGGATGCAGTAGGAAAAATATTGGAAGATATAGCTGAAATAAATTAACACTTGCTGATTACCTCGAGGAAAGATAAAATTACAGTTACAGTTCTATGCTCTCAAGTCCCCAGACAGTGTGCATCACAAACATGAACTTTTTTTGATCATAAACTGCATAAAACGCTGAAGTAGCTGCTGTCTTTGTCTCTCTGGCAAATACTGTATATGGCATATTATTTAATATTGTACTGCATAATATCCTTTAGCCTATAGTATATTACATCAAAAAAAACCCCATGCTAAAAGAATGTTAAGGTTGTAAAATCAAGCACTCAAAAGTTAGGAAAAGCCACAACTAAGGTAGCCCATGCAACCTTAGTTCGGCCCCTTTGTGCATATTCATTATAAAATGGTCTTTAATTACATGATCACATATTATTTTTTCCCATAAGACCCCAGTGTCATTCAGTGAATGAAGAGATCGTTCATATTTCTTCTTATCCTCCTCATTCAGTGTATGTCCCTGGGCCTTATTTTATTACACAGCATTCAAATCCTGCATTGAATACAAGGTTACTAATTTCTCTTTGCGTGTTTCTACGGTGCTGTCACCTTAGTATCCAAACACATAAACATTAATTAATTTACCTTCACAACACCTAGTGATAATAGGTGGCATTATGATCCTCATCTTGTAAATGGGGAACTGAGTCTAGAGAGATTAAGGCTAAAATTGTCAAGACGCCATTAATTTTGGGTTCCCAGTTCGTAACACCCAAGCCCTGATTTTTCCAGAGAATTTCACATTTTTACACCACTTTATATCCTCAAAACACAGCTCTAGTTGACATTGTGACTACTCAGTCATGAGTGCTCAGCACTTCTGCAAAGTTCAGAAATAGCTAAACCTTAAACCTTAAAACCTGAAATTTAAAAAATAATAATTCAGCCTTAGTCAGATACCTGCTATGGAAAATTTCAGCCTGAACAGTTAAAAGATGGCAAAGCTATAAGCGACTGAATACAGTCTGATAATGGGAAGATTCAGGTAACATTAAGTATGGGTATTGTTACCTGCAAATAATTAGCAAGCAGTAAGAACACTTTTTTATCTGTCACACCTCTTACCATTGTTAGTCCAAGAGATTCATTTTCTCCTTCCACTGTTTCATCTTCTGTTTTTAAAAAGTTGTGAAAATAAAAAGTTAAAACAAAAATCAAAAGATGAAAAAGAAATGGCTCTGTTTTTCCACTCTTACTTTAGTTTGACACCAGTCAAACCCTAGCGAATTTAGTAGAATTACTCCTTCTTTACTTAGGTGTAAATGAGAGAAGAATCAAATCCATAATATTTGCACCATGTTATAATGTGGGTGCTCACCTTCCAGAGTGACCCCTTGTGTCAATGTTGGCATCAGCGTTCGGTGGCCCGGTGCAGACCGGCAGGCCTCTGCCTCATTTTCCCCTTTGAGGCTATCAATAAGTTTAATGAGGCTTGTATATAGTGAGAAGTGCCCCATCAGGGGTCTAATTTATTTAACCAGAGTCCAAACAGACATTCAAGCAAGTCTTCATCCCCCAGTGTCCTGGGAGGGGGTGTAGGTGGGGAGTTAATATTAGTTTGTCTTTTCCACTTGAGTCCCTCTGTCTCCTCTCTCCAGGCTCTGTGCCAGTAAGGCCCTCTCGACCTAGAACCCCCTTCTGGCGTCAGGCCTCCTACCATCACCTCGGGAAGGGTTCCTTCTCTGGGGCCAGTGTCCCTGCAAAAGTTAAATCACTGAAGCTCTTCTTCAGAGTGGTGTGTAATTCCTCAGTGACCTGGATCTCTTGCCACTGTCTGATAAGGTCCTTCACTGGGACCAGGCCTTTGCCACTCATAGCCTTTTCAGAATCTGCTCCCTCCAGAAGCACCTTTCCTAGGTCTCTTTTCCTGCTGAACTCCAATCAGCTCCCCTGAGAAGCCCTTTCCCCAGGAACTTCCTCTCTATGTTCTGGGGCCCCCTGACTGAGCCTTCATAAGCATTCATTGGGTCCAGGTGTTCCCAACTAATTAACTGCTATCCAGCCAACTAGATAATTTTTCGCCTTCCTCTGCAGCGTGGGGCATGGGTCACTTGCTGGAGGATTCTCTGCACCTTGAAGTCTTTAAACCACGATTTGAGGACTTCAGTAGCTCAGACATAAGTTAGGGGTTTGTTACAAGAGTTGGTGGGTGAGATTCCATGGCCTGCGTTGTGCAGGAGGTCAGACTAGATGATCATAATGGTCCTTCTGACCTTAAAGTCTATGATACTTAAAGGTGGATCTGGGGTGGCTCATTCTCGTTAGCAGAGCCTGTCACAGGTAGACCGTCCCTGACTCTTATGAAAGGACCAGCTCCTGTGACACACCACTTAAGAGAGGACAATCATTTGGTGAACTGTTTTTGAATTTTGTTTGTCAGGGACTAACATTTATATTGTGGTAGTTTCCAGAAGCCAACAAGATTGAGGACCCACTGTGTTAGGTGCTATACAAACAAATAATATGATAGACCTTGTCCCAGAGACCTTATGCTTTCCTCTAGGTTTTGTATGGTGCTGAACATACCAATAGCATTAAAATAATGAATAGAAATGTTAATAAAATCAATATAGGATAGCTAAGGCTCTTAAGAAGAAGCAAATTGCACACCAGAGGGCCATCTTGGCAAACAATACTTTGAAGGGCCTATCGTTCTTTTATTAACTTATGAAAAAGCCAGAGTTTAGTACAATCAAGGAGAGGTAGACAAATTTAGGATCCAGCTTTTGTTGGGCTCAAGATGATGAAAGATATTGCCAGCCAAGATCAAGCTGATTGATATGCTTAGTGGACTTCTGGGGAAATCTCTCCCTAAGCAGTAAATCTCTCTGAACACAGACTCACCATTAGTCAAGCTTAAATAATATATTTTGAATTGGTAAACTATTAATATAGGGAGCACACCGAGATTAGCCATCTTTTCTAAGCTAGCATTAGTGTAATTTATTGTGTGTTCTATTAGCACGCAGAGTGTGTCCACATGAACAGGAAAATACAGCCTCTTCCCTCAAGGACCTGATCTAATCTAAGGACCTGATCGAGAGCCCATGGAAGTCAGTGGAAAGATTCCTGTTGACTTCAGTGGCTTTGGCTCAAATCTAAGATGATAAGCAGTGTATGAATGGTGGGAAACTGGGATGCAATAAAAGATGTACAGTTTCCATATATATTTTATACATTTAAAAAATTAATACCAACTATACCTGACTGTCCCTCAATCTATCCATTATTAACTGGCCAATTTCCTTTAGGTGTCCTGGAAAAAAGTGGATATTGAGAAAGGATTTAAGGGAGCCAAATTTAGAGGAGAACATTGAAATTTAAGGAGGACATTCTATGCATAAGTGGAAGCATGGAAAAAAACAGGGTGGTAGGGGAATTCATTGGGAGGGTACATCTTTTCCTCCAGTGAAAACAAACTCATGTTGTTTTAATCATTGCTCTAGCATCACTTCAGTCAGTAGGCTAGAAACAAATTTGGCAGAAGTTTTAGGCAGGCCTCTGTGTGATATAAAATGGTACAATCAGACCAATGAGTAGCTGTGTAACCCCTGTCCTGTAACCTGGGGTGCCCTTTACAATGCTTTGCTGCTGTAGCCTCCAACCTGGACTGCTCCAACAGCTTCAAGCATGTGAGTCACTCCCAGTCACTCTGTGTGTGCTTCTGCCAGCTTTAAAGATTACCCTAGGGCAGAGGTCTCAAAGTCCCAGCCTGCGGGCCATCTGTGGCCCGAGAGCCTCCTCACTGCGGCCTGTGGAGGAGTGACCCATGCAGCCTCGCTGCTATAGCTGTCTGCTGCAGGTGCTGCCCCCCACAGCTCCTATTTCCTGGGGAAGAGGGACAGAGATACCATCGCTAGTCGCTGGGCAGAGTCAGCCATGGATGCAGCATCATTAATTGCCGGGCAGAGTCAGCCATGCAGGTAGCGTCACTTTTTTCCACAATGAATATAAACAAGTCAAAATACTGAACACAACAATCTGATACACACCTTGCTGCAATCCTGAAGGTTTCAACTTCTCAGTCACTGAGGTCAAACATCAACAAACTGACAGAAGTGGCAAACAGAACTAGCAAACACTGAAAACCTTCTGGCAGGCAAAGAATTGTATAAAGTTGTATGACAGTTTTATTAGTTCTAAGAAATTCAAAATAAAAAATACAATATAAAGGTTTTCTTTTCTGAACACCATCTTCAGTGACATTATTGGCCCGCTGGGAGGATTTAAGGACTGGCACTGGCCCTAAGGTTAATTGAGTTTGAGACCCCTGCCCTAGGGTGACCCCAACAAACTCCCAGTCCCACATTTCCCCCCAGAAATGTATGTCCTGTACTGCCCAGCCCTCTCCTGGACAGTACAAATATATGAAATCCATTATTCCTTTAAGGAAAAAATATGCACACAAATTGTTACACCAAATGGAGTTACCCAGACACTTCAACTTGAACACACTGCTTACTGGTGGCTAACTTACAAACTATATTAGATTCAAAGCAAAGTTTTCTCACAATATGCTTTCAGCAGTCTTACTGACAAACTCTTTAGGTCAAGACTCCTCCCCCAGAGTTCAATGACTGCTTCCTTTGTCTTTTCAGGTGTAGCTAATGCAATGGGCAGGTATAGAGAGTGGAGTGTCTTGGGGTGTCTTTCCTTTCTTTTTATAGTCCTGTCTCCCTTTAAGACACATTTCCAGCTAGGAGCAAGGTGACAGGCAATCTGTGTGGAAGGCAGCTCCATGCTGTTTCTTTGCTAAGATATAGATTTTTTTTTACCTTTCCCCATTACCTGCCAAAGAATGACCACTTAGCAAGTAATGATCCTTCAGCATTATTTATACCAGGCTGAGGCAACAACTTGCCCTTTGTCTCTGAGAAAGTGGTTTGGCTACTTCTCACACTTATCTGGAAAACATATTTTAGTAATGATTTCAGCTTATGTTTATAATTATACATATAATGCTGCTACATGAATTTTGCCATGATATTATTGATCAGCAAATTATGAGTTTTTAAATGATACCTCACAAGGCATACCTTGTGCAAACATTATTACAGAAAAGTGTATAGTGTGAACACAGAGGTATATTCTGTCACATTCTGATAGATAGGCACTTTGTTCTCAATGTGAATTTCACATCAGTCTCTGAACATTTCTCAAACAATCCTTGAAAACAGCCTTCTTTCAGAACAACCAAAGCAAAGCAGAAAACAAACAAAACTAACCCAGAAACTGTAGCTCATAGGCTAGAATCAGGAGAATTATGTGATTTATTACAAATTCTATTTGATTTAAACATTGCAGTTACCAGTAGGTGCAGTACTAAAGACTGTACTTAGTACTTATTCAAGCAAAGTTCCCAATGTGTTGAGCCAGAATTTTGCTTGAGTGGTGGATTAGCTGGAGAAAATCCATGCATGAATCTGAAGATCCTGTGATTCTCAACCTGTGGAGTTTTCTTGGAACCATCACACTAGGGGTGGAGTGAGATTAATTTCTCTCTCAAATGGACAAGGATCCACAAGGGGCAGAGTACACCACAGGATTTGGGTCAGGGTCCCCACCTCTTTCTCAGATATAAAAAGACCACATCCTGACTTTGCTTTAATTATAGGGGGACTCTCATTGCAAAAGACCCCTAATCATTCTCATATCAGTGGCCCTTGTAATGCCGTTGGATTTTATTGTTGCCACCACCAAGCATCTAACAAATATATAACAGGAAAAGAGCCTGCTTGGAAACATCTTTCCCTCCAAAATCCTTCCCAAACCCTACACCCCCTTTCCTGGGGAAGGATAAAAATCCTCACCAATTTGCATAGGTGAACACAGACCCAAACCCTTGGATCTTAAGAACAATGAAAAAGCAATCAGGTTCTTAAAAGAAGAATTTTAATTGAAGAAAAAGTAAAAAGAATCACCTCTGTAAAATCAGGATGGTAAATACCTTACGGGGTAATCAGATTCAAAACACAGAGAACCCCTCTAGGCAAAACCTTAAGTTACAAAAAGACACAAAAACAGAAATATACATTCCATTCAGCACCGCTTATTTTATCAGCCATTTAAACAAAACAGAATCTAACGCATATCTAGCTAGATTACTTACTAAGTTCTAAGACTCCATTCCTTTTTTGTTCCCGGCAAAAGCATCACACAGACAGAGAGAACCTTTGTTTCTCTCCCCGTCCAGCTTTGAAAGTATCTTGTCTCCTCATTGGTCATTTTGGTCAGATGCCAGAGAGATTATCCTAGCTTCTTAACCCTTTACAGGTGAAAGGGTTTTTCCTCTTGCCAGGAGGGATTTTAAAGGTGTTTATCCTTCCCTTTATATTTATGACACCTGCTGAGATCAAAAGATCCACAGGAAAATGCCACTGATTTGGTGGCATTCACCAAAGTGTGGGGGCAGGCACATAGGATATAGAGACCCAGTGCCTCAACATCGGTTCTTCAAATCTCTCTTGCCTCCATGGCAATATGAGTTGAATAGTTGCTGAGCCAACCTACTTACCAGCAACTGACACCAAACAGAATGGAAACATTTTCTTCAAACCATGGAGCCCCAATTGAACAAAGTTCCTGGACAGTAGCTTCTATGGAGTTGGATGATGAATTACAAGATGATGCCATTAATGCTCATTTTCCTGTCACCCCCATCTACATAAGTCATCTGAAATAATATCGAACCATTTCTGAGAGTTTTCATCCCCCTTGGGGAAAATAATGAAGGAATTGATCTGATCCTTTGTCAGGAGTTCAGGATTAAATATACTTAAGATTTTTGACAGTGCTGTGCTTTTCTTGGGAACTATAATAGACAAATCCATCTACCATGCATCAGATGTCCATGACATTTCATTGGTTTCTATGATCATGGGCTGTAATGATGAAAAAGTTGAATACCAGAGTTCAGTTCAGGTAATGTTAAGTTCTTGATGGAGAACAAAAACCATGTGCCAGAATTTCTTAATGGAAATCTTGCCAGAATTCTTTACAATGTTCCTGTATCTACACAAATCACAACACATTTCTTTGTACTGGGAGCATCTACTCAAATTGAATTACTTTCATTGAATCATAGAAATGTATGCCTGGAAGGGACCTTGAGAGGTCATCAAATCCAGCTAACTGTGCTGAGGCAGGACCAAGTAAACCTAGACTATCCCTGAAAGGTGTTTGCCCAACCTGTTCCTAAAAAACTCCAATGATGGGGATTCCACAATTTACTTTGCAAGGCTATTGCGGCGCTTACCTACACTTATAGTTAAAAATATATTTTCCCTAATATCTAACCTAAATCTTTCTTGCTGCAGATTAAGCCCATTACTTCTTGTCCTGCCTTCACTGGACATTGTGGAAAAGTTGATTACAGTGCCTTTTATAACTGCCCTTAACAATTTGAAGACTGTTATCAGATCCCCTCCCCCAGTCTTCTTTTCTCAAGATTAAACATGCCCAGTTTTTTAACCTTTCTTTGTAGGTCAGATTTTCTAAACCTTCTATCATTTTTGTTGTTTTCCTCTGGACTCTCTCTCCAATTTGTTCACATCTTTCCTAAAACATGGCACCCAGAACTGGACACAGTAATCCAGTTGAGGCCTTACCAGAGCTGAGTAGAGCAGGAAAATTATCTCCCATGTCTTACATATGACACTTCTGTTAATACAGCTCAGAATGATATTAGCCTTTTTCACCGCTGCAATCACATTGTTGTCTCATATTTAATTTGTGATCCACTATAACCCCCAGACCTTTTTCAGCAGTACTACCACCTAGCCAGTTATTCCCCATTTTGTAGTTGTGTATTTGATTTTTAGTTTCCTAAGTGAAGTACTTTGCACTTATCTTTATTGAATTTAATCTTGTTGATTTCAAACCAATTATTTTATTTGTCAAGGTTGTTTTGACTTCTAATCCAAACCTCCAAAGTGCTTGCAACCCCTCCCATCTTGGTATCATCTGCAAATGTTATAAGCGTACTCTCCACTCCATTACCTAGGTCCCTAATGAAAATACTGCATAGTACTGGACCCAGGACTGACCTCTGCAGGACACCACTAGATATGCCCTCCCAGTTTGATGGTGAACCATTGATGGCCACACTTTGAGTACGGACTTTCAACCAGTTATGTACCCACCACATTTCCCTAGTTTGCTTATGAGAAAGTCATGTGGGTCTGTGTAAAAAACCTTACTAAAATCAAGATATATCACAGGCTACTGTTTCCCCGCATCCGTTAGGCCAGTAAGATTGCCAAAGATGGCTTTGTATAATCCTGGTGATGTATCTGATAAATATAAAACTCAACATTCAATTACGCACATTTTTGACTTCCTTTGTATTTTGGACTGAGATAAAGGAGAGATTTTACTCTCTCTCTCTTTCTGAATTGTCTCATCCTGTAGTTGCTGTCAAGTTTCATCTGTGTGAAATTCACCACAATCAAAATAACTACGATGAAAATTCTTAGGCCAGTTATTCATTTAAAAACATATACAACAATGTTAGGGCATAACATCACATACTTATAGTTTTCTTAATTCATCTGACTTAGTGGGATTAAGGGAGGGGTTGGGTTTCTCATTGGGGTGCCAGGGAAGGTTATAGAAAAACTTTGCTTTATTTAAAAAGATTTAGAAGAGGGGAAAACCACTAAAATAAATTTTAAAAAAGGCGATACAACTACCCAAGATGACATATCTGCGTGTAGTATCAAAAGCACTCAGGAAAGCTGGGAACCTAAAACTCACAAATGGGGCCAGGCTTCTGACTACTGTCATGCTTTCTCCAACAGGGCCTAAGAGAAACCCACTGGATTGTCACATTCATGCCTCTTGATGCATGAAATTCACCTCTGTTGAGAAGGCTAGCACAAGCCATATACACTATTTAAATCCTATTTAAGTTTCAGAATAAATATTACACGTGTCCTCTGCTGAGGGATGAATTTCACCCTCTAGGAATACATTGCCCCAAGTCTCTCCCGATCCCTCCACAGACAAATTTAAATATTACCAAAAAATATATATATCTTAAACTCACTTTCTGTAATGTACCCAGACACAAAGAAAAACACATGCACTTAAATGGACATCTACCTACTGGTATTCTGGTTTCCCAGAACGCCACAGGACATGGTTCAGGGTTCCCACCTCTTTCAGGTATAAAAACCCCACACCCTGGCTTTGCTTTAATCAGAGCTGGACACTATTGGTAAAAGACAGCCAATCATTCTCATATGTACCAGTGTTCCAGCTCCTCACTGGTTATTCTGGTGCATAAACAAATATATCTTATTTGTAAACTAACAACAAAACTTGTTATCTTTTAACCATCGGTGAATAGTTCATTATTTTCTGAATTATATGGTATGATTTATAAACAACCTTTTCAGAGATATGATCAACTCTTTTCATATTAAATAAATCTGGCAAGATAAAAAATATGAATATTCAAAATACTTTTCATCATCATTAGGCCAGAAAAAACCCAAAACAACAGGAAAACAAAAATGAAAGAGCTCCATTTCATCCTTTAGAAGACACTCTTTTAACTAACTTCACCAGATAGACCTGCTTACAACATAAGCCCCAATTTCTACAAGGTATAAGCAAACTAGTTAAACTTATTTTGGAGTAGAAAATCAGGGTAAAGATATTCTTGGAGGAATGTGATGGAAATTATATACATCTTTTTCATTTCACACACAGTATCTAATAGTCTATTTAATCAAATCCTTCTTCAATAATTATCAACCAAATTCATGTAATTTTCAAACTGAAATACTTGCCTTGTGGTACACTTAATGGCAATGTGCATAGAACCTGCACTTCTAGCTTGGGATACAGTCTAATCTCTCCCAAATATTTGAGCAGGAAATTCTGTTAGATGTGCAACACTATGACTACCTGGTGACTCAATCTTCAAAGGACAAAGGCATCAGCTTTTCTTCTGTATTTACTAATGCAGGCTCACAAATGTTCCCTGGTAGTTTGATAACGGAGGCTGTTGCTGAATAGACCACTTGGTTGAACTTGATTGGAGAAGTTTTATTTCCTCTGACACAAATTGGATGAGATTCAGCCTAGGTGTAAAGCCATGTTTAGTCTCCATCAGAGACTAAGATGTTTCTTTCCAAATGGGACAATAATTTTGAATCATCTAGAACAGAATGGGAAGAAAATGTGACTAATTTGACTGAGTTTTTTTTAAAAAAAAGTTAAATATAAAGCCTCTTACTTAGAGTCTGAGGGCTTAAGTGGGTTTTATATGCTGCACAGACCTTTTGTAGGCCCTCTGCACATGGCTAAATTTCACCTACAACTGAGTTCTTTCCTCTTTATTTTGCCATTCGGTGATTAATTTCAATCTATCCTCCACGTAATGAAATCTATTAGTTTGACCAGTTAAATAAAGAGTTTCAACAAATTTATTTCTGTATGTCACTATTCACTGTTACCAATTTTGTAGATTTGGTCCTTGGAGCCCATGATTCAAGCCTTGATATGGAAAGGTACTTGAACACAGGCCTAACTTCTAGTATGCAATTATTCCCAAAGACTTCAGTGGAACTACTAGTGTGCATGTGCTGAAGTACCTTTCTGAATCAGCCTTAGTAAGCCTAGCATTGCATGATGTGAACAGCAGCTGACCACAGCAGGAATCCTTCTGTGGGATATGGGGAATAGAGCTGCCACAGCGAACCACCCACACGTCCTCTACGCTGATGTCATGCCTCAGCATTGGAGCAATGCTGTAGTTGCAATGAAAGGCAGCACACAGGCAGGCATGCCACTCCCTGTATCTGCTGAGCAATAGGCTTACAACAGACCAGTTGGTATACTGGAGCTCTTCTGAATGTTGAAAGTATGGAACATGGGCACACCTGTAGTACAGCAGACAATTAATTTTCCATGCTGAGAAAAGTTCTCTTTGTTCATTGGCAGTGAGGAGAACCAGGGCCCTCAGAGTGCTTTATAGCCGTGTTTTATGCCATATAGTCCCATTAGCAGGGGCACCAGTTCGTGCAGGCATAGCTTGGCTCGCTACCAGAATCGTTCATTATTTTGGGCATTTGTTGCCATTTGCCAGCAGTTGTATGGCTTAGCTGAAATAAATTAGTGGTCTTCCGTTCCTAATAGAGAGGTGTCATACAACACACCCCACAGTCACCAACAGCACCAATTAGTACACTTTTTAGCATGCTCAGCCAAAAAGTCAATGTCTGAAGGAGCATGGAGATCTTCTCAACTCTAGTCAAGTCCCCTATACAACAAAGGTTGAAGCAAGTTGACAGAGGAGGGTGGGAAACTTGCAAGATCCTCATTAAACTTGTTTTTGTGGAGCAATAGGGTGCAAAATGTAACTGCTACTAAAGTAAAAGTGGAATTAGTACTCTGACAAATCCATGAAATCTGCCAAAGAAAGTTAAATTTTAATTAGAGGAATTAATTTTATTGTTTTATTTATGCAAAAATACAAATCCGTCAATACGGATTTATACATTTTCCTTGTGGTATTAGGATCTGATACAGATGGGAAGTAAATGCAAATAGCATGAAAACAATGTTTTCTAGGATTTGTTTTTAATTTAACTTGAAGCTAGGAAAAGATTGAATTCAGGCCCATGGGGCTTCCACAGGTGCATTTCATTTTGGCATTTTGCTAAAAGGTGCTTTAAACTACAGTGTTCATAAAAAAGGGGCAATTTATTAGCATAGTTTCATAAAGCTTCAATACCCAAGAGCTCTAGCAGATTTATTATGAAGTCATCCTCTCAGTCTATGCTTTTATAACTTAAACAAATGACAGGGAAACATAATATTTGTATATAATTTTTACAACATTTTTTCAAAAATGATTAATAATTTTTTATGTGCACTGTAGCTGTGTGGGTGATCCATCCTGCAGTTGTTAGACAGAATGAGAAAAAGAGAAAGACCTTGTGTGATCCAAGGAGAAGGCAGTAAATCACAAGATCCTGAAGTCACAAAAGCAGAGAAATGCAGAGAGTCCATTTATTACAACCCACTGTGGGTTTGTTTTTAGAATGTAGCCATATTCTGGCTTCAGTCATTCTGGCTACAGAGCTATGCACACATATGGTCCTCATTTTCTGCTTAGAGTAACCTAAAATATCAAGGCATAGCAGGAAAGGCAAAGGAATGTGTTCGACTTCAGCTGTACACTTTCTTGATTTTGTCAAATGCTTAATGTAATTTGTATTCATTTTTGTGGTTTAATTCCAACATGTGTCACTGCTATGACCGCATGTCTGCAGCTGTGCCAGGCTCACTAATATGTCCACGAACTCATTGTGATTTTAGTGAATTGTGTAAACTCACTGCATACACGGCAGTTGCCATTGTGGTGATATTGTGCAGGGGAGTGCACATTTTGTAACATGAGAGGAACAAATGGAATCAATATCGTAAAAGAGGGAAGACTGGCTTGTTGGTAAAGCTTTAATTTTGTATGTGTACATTTGTTTGATGTCAGGTCAGTTAGTTTTTTAAAACATTTATATTTATTAGGAAATAGGTAAGTGTTTAAATCTGTGATTATGTGTGAAATATTCTACATTTTAATCAACCACCTCATAATTAATTAATTATATTAAATAGTATTTCAATCATGCAAGGCAATATGTTGTTGCCATTTGCTGCCTAGAAATCATCTGATCAGCACCCTGGACAGAAACTCAGGTTCACATTGTTTTTTAAAAATTTTGTAGCATTTAATTTAAATTCGTGAAGTCTAAATGTGCAAATGTTAAAAGTCCCCAAAGGGACAGATTACAAAGCCGAATCTTTCCTAACAACAGGGCAGAACATCAGGTTTTTATGTCAGAATCATTAACATAAAATGAAACAGCCGATGAGAGCAGGAGCGGGAGGTTTGTTTGCTGGGCCTGAAGGTCTCTCAAGGTTGAAGGCATAGGAATAGACACTGAATTAGTTGCATTTTTCTGAATAAAAATATTATTGTGACCTCTCTGCAGTAGGGACTGTAGCTTTCCGTGTGTTTAGACAGTGCCTAGCCCATTGCAAACACTACTGGAATATAATACAGGAGAGATTTTCAAAAGGCACAAATAGCTGGGAGATGCTTAGGCACCTAAGTCTTGAGTTTAACTGCCCAAATACCAGTTTTGGGCCTGCTGGGATCCACAAAACTTTCACCAAGCCGTGTAGGCACGTAAACTCATTTTGCACCCAAGCTTTCAAAGTCAAAATTCCCTAGGCACCTATGTTCCTGCCTCTGGGCATGTGTACTGTTGCCTCCCTCTAGCTGACCAGACATGTATCTCCTGCCTAAGCTCCTGAGTAATTCACAAACCAGGGAAGACAGGCATTCAGCTGCCTAAGTCGCATGTGGGGCCTGCACTAATGGGCATGCTCAGAAGCTGCTTACCAGCTCAGGTGCCATTCAAAATCTGAGTGGAAGAGGAGGAGCAGCCACCCACCTCCTTATCAGGTTTAGCCCACTGGATAAAGTACTTGGCTGGGTTGTAGGAGACCCAAGTTCAATTTCCCTCTCTATCAAAAAAGGAGAAGGGAGGCCCTGTTCAAATCCCACCTCTCAGAAGAATGCTCTAACTGCTGATCTATGGGATACACTGGTGTGGGGGTCCCACAATGTCCACTGTGGATAACTAATGAAAAGTGGTTGGAGCAGCTTTCTAGGTGGGTGCCCTCAGCACTAGCCTACAGAGTCATTACTATTCTCTGTGGCCCAATGACTATTTAAATATTTATCCACAGTGGAACAGTCATTGGGATACAGAGAGCATGACACTGTAGTCTGGTGATTGGGGCACCTATCTAGGAGGCAGGAGACCCCAGGGTCTAGTGCCACTGCTCCCATCATTCTTTCATTAGTTATCCACAGTAGAACTGTGTCTCTTACATCCCAGGCAAGTATTCTAATCACTGAGCTAAAAGTTGTTAGAAGGCATTACTGCTGCCTCCTCCAGAACCGATAAATACGGTCAGAGTTAAGGGTAGCCATCTGTTGTTCAGGATTAAATGTGGAGCTATGTGGGCTAGTCGAGAAGCAGAAGCTTATAGATTGTGTGTTAAATAAATATCTTATAGATTGCGTGTTAAATGACATAACCCCAGAAAAAAGAGGAAATATGTTTTGCATTGATGGGATATGCAGTCTAGTCACCTTAATGTAAAGTTAATGGGTTTTATTTCTGTGGGAACAGAAATATAATATGAACATTTCCAAATGTAATAAAAAGCTCTGTTTCAATCACGAATGACTGAATCAGATTTTATTGTGAAAATGAAATGCATTTAGTCATGATCACAAAAAGTCTCCAGGAAGGTTGAGCAAAATCAGCTTTTGTTCCAAAGAGAATTTACAGTAATGTGGCATTGACTTTTCTGCCTCCCCGCAATCCCTCCATTTCAAACTTCATAGATAGGAGTACATGGAAAATGTAGCTCAGCGTTAAATGACCTGAGAAAACAGGGACAGAAGAGGAAAGGAAAAGATAATTTCACTTGTATAAGTGAGCAGACAGAAAAACCAATAACCTGGAGATCAATTGAGCAAACAGAGACAGAAACAAGAACAAAAATGAACAAGAGTAGAGAGCTCTGCCCAAGAATTAGGGGTCTAGTTTGAAATATTTGTATAGAATATATTCCTCAAGATAATTATTTTTTCAAACAGGTACTTAAGGTGTGAGATTATAATCCATGCCTGTAAATCACTGAAATACTAAACAATAAAAAATTGTTTCTTTATCATTGAAAGGAAGTTTATCCTCTGATATAAATTTTGATCAAATCCAAATCTCTCTTTCCATCCCATTCTCTTTTAAATACATTTTTAGGCCTGATTTTCCACTGATGTAAGTATGTATAGCTCCATGACTTCAGTGGTGCTCCACTGTTTTATACTAACTGAAGATCTGACCTTCTGTAAGTGTTTAGTCATGGTGAAAGGTGTCATATTGAAAGCCCTGGAGGCTAAAGTTCTCTATTTGCCCACAGAACAGGTATACAGCATTGGCAGTTCAGACTTTCCCACAATGAAAGCAATCAAAAGCAAACAGTGAGCAGAAAAAGCAGATACTCTGAGATACAGAGGATCATTCTTTTTGATTTATAAAACACAACTATATTTCTTCATTTCTGTTCAGTTTTTGACTTCTTCTGAGTTTGCCAAATACTGCCAGTTATGGTGGCCTTTAAGATGTTCGTCTTGTGCTTTGGGAACTGATCTGAGACACAGCTACAAATGAACTTCTGTTTAATATTAGATGAAGAATTAATTCATTAATTGAATGCCAACGTTGTGCAAGAAGTCACTCAAAAGTCAGGGAAAAAAAGTTAAAGTGCCATGCACAACCTTTGTGCAAATGGGTTATGATGCAGTCTTTAATTTTCATTTTGGAAAAAGGTGCAATTTTCTTTTAACAGGGAGGGTAATTAACAATTGGAACAAGCTACTTAGTGCTGTGATGGATTCTATATTACTTTACATCCCTGCATCAAGACTGGATGCTTTTCCAAAAGATCTGGTTGAGCTCAAACAGAAGTTATGGGCTTGATGCGGGAATGGCTTGGTGAAATGTTGTGCCCAGAGTTATGCAGGAGGTCAGACTAGATAATCATGAATGGTCTCATCTGGCCTTAAAATCTATTGATCTTGTGCTGTAGTTCGTTTATAGTTTGAGAAATCAAATACTATATCTCACACAGATTTTTTCCATATTTTGATGAGCACATTAATAGCATTCTGTATTTCCTCCCACTCCCTTGTTTTTATATTTGAATCTGTAGTGGCTCAGTTTGGGGGCCCTCCCACTCCGAGTCCTGGGGAGGCCACACCGCCTCTCTATGTCACTGATACTTTGGCTGCTGTGGGGAACAAAGCGGTCTCCACTTGCAACTGAGGCCCAAGTCTGTGCTCAGGCTGGGAGGAAAACAGTCAATTGGCCCCAGCCCTGGATCAAGGCAGGGCAACAAAGAGCCTGAGGCTCAGGATTCTGGCCTGGGGAAGGGGAGACTGCCACCCCCGGGTTGGGGTGGCAGGGGGGAAACAGGCCCTCCTGCTCCACTGTGTCTCAGCTCAGGGCCCTGACAATGACAAAGCGCTTTGTCACTGGGTCAGCGGGGATGCACGTCACAACACGCTGACCCACCCTCTGTCAGTGTTGTGGCCAGACAGGGGTCTGCTACCCCAGGGGCACTTTCACACTCCCCTTCTTGGTGTACCTGTTGCCGTGAGGAGGGGTTGAGGTTGACGGCGGGTCCCTGGACCACGAACAAATCTTTGGGGATCTGGTCCACTGGTGGTCCGGGCCAGTCGTCTTCTTCCTCTGGGGTCAGGTCCAATGGCGGTCTGGATGGTCTGGGCCAGTAGTCTGCTTCCTCCTGGTCTGAATCAGCTAGCAGCCCCGATGGCCAAGGCCAGTCCTCTGCTTCTTCGGCACCCTACGCCGCTTCCCAGCTCAGGAGGCCACAGGAGGCATCTGGTGTCTCTGGTGGTTGTCTCCCTACTGAGTTTTCTTGGCCACCTTTTATACTTTCTGCCCTCCTACCCCCTTCCTGGGGGAGGGGCAACTAAACCCTGGTTCTGCCCACCAGAGCTCAGAGCGGGGGCCCTCCCACTCTGGGTCCCCAGGAGGCCACCCCACCTGACTACAGAATCACTGAAATTCAGTGTGTGCTGGATACCTAATTCCATTAGAAAATCCCATGTATTTAGGCCAATGTTTTCAAAGGTGGCCTTTGATTTTGAGTGCCTCACTTTTTTTGGATGCCAAGGTTCATACACCCTTCTATGGCCCACTCCAGGAAAGCATCCCTTTTGAGGAAAGCATTTAAGCACATGTTTAAAACTCACTGAAGCTAATGGGGCTTAAATACTTGCTTACAATTTAGAAAATTCTTAAGTGCTTTACCAAAAAAGTGCCTATATAGCTGGGATTTGGATCAAAATTTGAATCTGTTTCCCCCACCCCACCCTGCCTCCTCCTACCTTAATTTGCATTTTGTATGCCCAAATTGGAAAGCCAAAAGTTAAGGGGTGAAATTCTAGCCCCATTCAATAGGATTTTGGCCATTGACTTGGTGGGGCCAGGCAGGGCCAGATTACCACAGGGGATTTAGGGGCTGCAGCCCAGGGCCTCAGGCTAAGTGGGGCCCCGCAGCCAGATGCGGCCTGCTGCTTCTTTTCATCTGGCCCATGGCAAGACTCCACGCCGTGGGCTGGACACCAGTCCCTGAGCCTCAGCGCCTCTCCCTCGCCCACGGGGCTGGAGTTGTGAGCACCAGCTTACCAGCATGGCCCTGCGGCCCCTAGAGGAGAGGCATTCAGGGAATCTCTGCGCGCTGCCCCTGCCCCCAGCACCAGCTCCTCAGCTTCCATTGGCCATGAATCATGGCCAATGGGAGCTGCAGGGGCAGCGCCTGCAGGCGTGGGCAGCGTGCACCATGCAGAGTGGGCCTAAGGGCTGGAAATGCCAGCTACTTTGAGGAGCAGAGCAGTGCGGAGCCAGGGCAGGCAGGGATCCTGCCTTAATCCAGCTGCGCCGCCAACCAGGAGCTGCCCGAGGTAAGTGCCTCCCGGCTGGAGCCTGCACCCTGCACCGCAATCTCCTACCCGGAGACCCCTCCTGCACCCAAACTCCCTCCCAGACCCCACACCCCCACCTTCACGCCAACCCCCTGTCCCAGCCCTGAGCCCCCTACCACATCCAAACTCCTACCACAGTCCACACCCCAACCTCCTGCCACACCCCAACCCCCTGTCCCATCCCTGACCCTACCCCTCACAGATGGAGCTGCACCCGCACCTCCACCCCAATCCTCTGCCCCAGCCCTGAGCCCACTTCCAAACTCCAAGCCCCCAGGGACCCCACAAAATCTAATAGCCCTTGGCCCACAGGAAAGTTAATCTGGCCCTCGGGCCAGAATTTCACCCAAGATCCTCCAAACCAGAACCAACCATTGAAAATATTTTCATTAGACATTATAGATGACAAGGTTTCTTTTCTCTAAGATAGCTATTTTAATAATTTTGTTAGCAACCATGGAAAATAAATTCTTTTGAACCAGAAGCATCAAAGCCTTATATGCAATTCTGAGAAAAACAACAAATAGTAATTTTATTTATGAAGCACCCCCTTGCCACAAAATTCTAGGGGTGCTGAAGAATAGTGAAAAAATTATCATTCTTTAATAAAAGAACACCCTGACCCCAACGACATTGCAGACAAGGTGGGTAAACAAACCAAACAATAAAGTTGGTGGTGGTTGAATGAGGCTGTCAATGGCCCACATATGTCTTTGAAAGGAGAGTTACCCTTCTATATCATGTTGTACTTTCAATGCACTGATTTATATGTAGTTCTCAAAATGCTATATATCTCAAAGATGGATAAGTACAAGTGCTTACCCATGAGTAGCCCATTTCCCTAGAAAAAGTTTCCCTAAAGGGGAATGTTGGTTGGATGAAAGCAGGAAAAGGAGAAGTATGCCTTTTCCTAGATTCCATATATTTGAGGGACATGTAGAATTGGGTCAGTTTTGGGGGAATTGAGGAGGCCCAAGTGAAGCACTCTAGGTGATCACAACAGACATGATGGAACATGAAGAAGTTATTGTTCTAAGTTGTCAGTTAAGATGTACAAATGGTATGTAATAGTCTAATATGTAAACAGTGTGATACCTATCCCTTCAACATTTATTCCTATTAATATTCCTCACTCATGCAATTAGTCCTGCAGATTACAGTGGAAATCTGCAAGTAAATAAGGATTGCAGGCTCAGATCTATTTTTTTTCTTTTAACAAAAAAATAACAAATAATTGCTCAATCACTTGAACACACGGAAGCAGGCAATTTATAAATATGAAGGTGGTGCACTCTTTAAAAATAATGTATTTTGCAATAAACCAGTTAAGATGTACTTAATGAGTCCCCAAGTCTTTGGGCTCTCTCTGCTCTTACTTGTTTCAATTAGTCATATTGAGTCATCAGTAGGAACGTATATCATGTTATGCACCCAGTAATTGATTGTAGTGATCTGTTTTATTCCAGATGAAGAGGCCTTGTTGAAGGGAGATGCATTTTACAATAAGTAGTTCTGACTTCCAGGCAGCTGCTGCTAATGCCTTTCAGTGAGTAATGCTATATAAATGGAAATGGCCTTCTTTCATGCAATTAAAGAAGGTGCTTATATAAACTTTATTGAAAGAAAATACTGTGAAACTTTCTTATAATGCTTCTGAATTACAACATCAAAACATCAAACAACTTTAGATCTGATTTAGAATTGAGTTTGTATTCATGCAAGTTAGAGCAATTCATTGTATTCATGCAATTAGAGTTTAACACTCATACGCATAAGGTCACTCTTTGTCTTTCTCCTACTGCTGTGCAAGTGTCCAACCTAATGTGGCATGTGTAATATACAGCATTGAATATGAAGGAGGTAATGAGCAGCATTCTAATGCAGATATTAGAGCAGGTGCCAGTAGGAAGCACTACAGCAATGGTTGCAAAACTGCTGCCATTCAAGCTTTCAGAATATTGACCTTTAGCTCTGAATTTTGCCATGTCTGGCTTCTTGTCTGAAGGTAATTTTTCCTGGAAAGCTGAGCACATTCCCTTCAGAATTTATGAATTAGGAGAGTCAGGAAGATATACTTTTCACATTTAAAAAAAAATTCCCATATTTGCTTGGTGATGGGATAATACAGAGCAGCTAAATTGTAAAACTTTATGTTTTGCAGGGCATAATCCCTCAGGAATATCATGCATTTTGGACAGTTTGAAAATATTTGACTGTAAATCCCCAGGAGATAATTGGAATTGTCTGGGCAAGCACAACTCTGCAGCAGGAGATTGGAAGAACAGAAGAGAGCTCAGTGGGAGGGCTGGCTTGACTATCATCCTGGTCTATGCTCCTAGCATCTTCATTCCTTGTGTACCCTTTCCCTGCTGTACCTGCCAAGAGAAGCTTCCTACCCCAGCCCCTGAAGAGATTCTTCTGCGAGCCAACACAGCTCCTCCTCTACCCGCCCAGCACAGGGCTGTATCCTCCTTACTGCAGCTCCCCTAGGTCTCTAACTACAGTTCCCCAAAGCAGAGCTTTCTTTGTCTCATCATCTATTTTGGGGATGGTTGTGCTTTTGCCTTGACTAGAGGTGAGGTGCTTCTCCATCCAAACTGTGTCCTTACTATGGTACTGAATCAGCCAAAGTTTTTGTTTAAAGGCAACTGGTGCTGCTACTAACTTGGACCGTTGCTGCTGATGAAGGGACAAATTCTGCAACCTTTCCTCATGTAATCTGGGTCTGAAATAGCTCTCCCCGGACTTCTAGTTATGTGCTGGGGGAGAAGACATCAGGAACAGACCTTATTTGCATAGACACACCCACTCTACCTAGGTGTGCAGCATGATGGAGCCACTTTGCCCAAATGATCACTTTTGGTGGGTGTTGGATTGCAAGTCACTTTGTTATTGGGTACAGGCGTGATAAAGCATTTTTATCCTTGTAATCAGAGTCAGGATGAGCTCCACCTTACATCTGGTAGTGAGTTGTGGCAAGTTGTGGAAAAGAACCTCAGGGGCTGATCTCATTTGCATAGGCACACCCACCCTGCCTAACAGGAGCTCATAGCTGCCCAAATGGTCTCTTTGGCTGCTGTGGGATCCCCATTGTCTCTGTTATTGGTGCAGGAAGAATAAATTGTAATTATCCTGATTATGTGGACAGTGGAACTGTACTTGGCCTTTTGTTATGATGGAGGGTCTCGCCATCAACTAAGTAGCACTCTCTAGGCAAGGGACATGGGTTCCAAAACTCAGTGAATTGAGAGAGGTTGAGGATAGGTATTGGTGCCTGGTAGCATGGATCCTTTGTGAGGGCTTGACACATTAATTGCCCTCTTCCTCTCCTGAGCTAATTTTGGGTCTATTAGGAGTCTAGCTACAGGTGCTGAGTTGAATTCACTTTGGGCTTATGATGCACTAGCACTGAGGCTCCTATTACTACAAACTGAAATCACTAAAGAGCTAAAATTACTAAGAGCTGAAATCACTGAGAACTGTGTTAAGTAGTGGGGAGCCTGATGATATATTGCTGGGTAGAGAGCGGAGTGGAGTGGTGCAGTTAGTGGGATGGCTGGAGCAGCTCATGGACTGGCTGGTGGAGCTGTTCATGGGATGGTGGGAGGTGCTTGTGGGATGGCTGGTGGAGCGGAGCGAAGCCCTATGGAGCAGTGGGGCAGTCAGCTTCAAATCATGTAAGGTGCCCCTTACCTCTCTCCCTCCCCCGCCCACATTTTCACCCAGACTGGGGAGTAACATTCTGTAGATGAACTTTTGAACTCTGGGGCTGGGCTTTTGGCTTGTTGGACTTTTGGGACTTTGGGCGATTTTTGGGTTGCTGGACTCAAGAGACGTTTGGGTTGTTGGACTCAAGAACCTGAGGGAAAGGATATGGCCCAATTTGCTGGGGTGGGTCTTTGCTCATGGTTTGGTTGATGAACCCTAGTTGTGGTGTTTTCCCAATTTAATGCTGATGTCGTTTACCTCATGTTATTAAAGCTTTTCTGCTACACTGAGACTCTGTGCTTGCAAGAGGGGAAGTATTGCCTCTTTGAGGCGCCCGGGGTGTGTGTAAGATTTTGCCAGGTCACCGGATGGGGGCTCGAGCCGGTTTTGCATTTGCTTTGTTGAGAGGGAACGCCTGTGTACTGAACCTGGCCTTTGCTGCTATCAACTCGGCCTGGCAGAAGGGTTACATCCTTGTTATGTGAATCAAGGGAAGCAGAACTGTGCTTTGCATGCCCTGATTGAAAGGGTCACTCTCAATTGAATTGTACTTGCTAAGCATGGGGTAGGGATGCCAAAGCCCCATGGAGAGGAGAGATGTGGAAGAGGGGATAAGGGCTGGGAGTTTGTACCTGGTGGTGTGGCATCTGACTAAGGGTCCAGACAGCATTTAACCCTTCCCCTTGCTACTGTTTAATAACAGATCTGATTAAGACTCAATGGAGAGGCTTTTCTTGTGGATTTTCTTGTTAGAGCTGACATCATTGCTAGCTAGGTCTAAGCATTAGAACTGCTATGGGGCAGGGTCTCTGGTGAAAAAGTCTACCCAGCCTGTACTAGCAGTGAGGCTCCATCACTAACTGCTGAAATCGCTGAGAGCTGTGTTAAGTGGTGGAGCTTCAAGATATTCCAGAGGTTGCAGTAGAGAAGGCAGTGGTGGAGTAAGTGATGGTGGAGCAGCTGACAGTGCCTTGCTCCCACCCACCTGGGATGGGAAGTGAACTTGTGTGAATGCACCTGTGAACTCTGGGGCTATGTATATGTCCCCCCACCAATCGATGCACCGGGGTCCAATTTAGCAGATCTAGTGAAGACCCGCTAAATCGACGGCAGAGCACTCTCTGGTCAACCCTGGTACTCCACTGGGAATGAGAGGAATAAGCATCTTCAGTTGATCTAGCATGGTGTAGACACCGCAGTGTACTATTCAGTGTGAGTAAGGGTTGCAGAGCCAGGTCCTATCAGTAGGAAAGAGGGAGGGTCAGGGGCCCCAAAACAGGCTAAAATAATATTGAACACTTTTAAGGTACAGTAAGGTTGGCCTATGATTCTCTATGCCGCATCCTAAGCCAAACTAGCATTTCAGATGCCCTTTAAGCAGGCATCATTTCTGGGGTATTAACTAACGCTTTCGCCAGGGTTATGTAATACAATGTTAAAATGGATTTACTGTAACCATCTGAAAAACAAAATATTTTTCCTGAAATGCCTGGACCAAATGCTCCTGTCGCTAGGACAAGAGTAAAATTTCTGCATTAGTGTTGTGACTGGAGAAATAGGATATTACTGACCCCCAGTCAGAAAGTTCCATTCATGATCATGGATATAATCTTCATCGTTACTGCACCTGAAACTCACATTGATTTCAGTGCAGGGATGTTTAAGGTCTGAGGTGGTTGCAGATTGGGACGCAGAATTATAAAGTTATTTCATCACTGAGGTGCAGATCATGGCAGTGGTAACAAAACAAAAATGTGCAGATTTGCATAGTGAATGAGGTAAGATTGCATATCTGCTTTATATTAATGGAGATGTGTAGTTGTTAAGAACATTGTGATTAGGCTGACAGCAATGCAAATGCAGATGCTCTCCTAAGCTTAGTAGGAATAATTCAATTATGTAGCCCATTTGAGCCTGTCTTCTATCACAATATCTAGTGAGTTACATTTCTCAGTATCCAACTGGTGTATCTGCTTTATTTTGGCGATGAGAAGCATACCTGTTTTAGAATCTGCTTTCTCTTTGCAGTTATAAAACCTCTTGGTCGTTCAGTGGCATTTCACATTGCAAAACGTTCAAGTAATGATGCTTCTTACATAGATCAAATTCTGAACAAATGCCTGATTATCCAGTCTACTTTTTTCTCTCTTCCCAACAGAGAACTCAGACATTTTTTCCCTCCCAAGTATAGTATTATGGTGCGCTCCAATATATAATCTTGGTATTAGATGTTACTAAAATTCAGTCCCTTGCAGTAAAGTACTAGTCCTTTGATGTCAGCTTTGATGTGCTGGACCCTGCAATTTATTTGAAGGATGCAAATACCAAGAAGAGAAAGTATAGAGGTTTTAGCTAGGTGGAATGGGGTTAAATTTAAAGAAGGGATATTTTAAAATCAATATTAGAACAAACCTCCTGACAACATGATGAATTAGACTGTTGGATAATTCAAAGACATGGAGGGAGAAGTGATGCCAGACAAAGACCAAGAAAGTTGCTTACATACAAGGACTAAGATTTTCAAAAACGGGCACCTAAAATTAAGCTTCCTAATCCATATTTGGGCACCTATATAAGAACCCTGAGTTTCAAAGATGCCGAGCAGCCAAGAACTGGGAAGTGCTAGGTGCTCAGGATTTTGAAAAAAATGAGGCTCCCTTTCACCAAAAGAAGTTGGTCCAATACAAAGATATTACCTCACACACCTTGTCTAACCAAAGTCAGTACTTCATTGGATCAGATCCTGCTTTCATTTATACTCATTTAATCTGGAGAGCCACCACTGACTTCAGTGGACTCACTCAGCACTATAAAAAGCAGCAGAAATAAGAGCAGGCTTTAAGCCATTGTGCTTAATTTATATCCTACCATCTGCTAAATTATGAGTTCTTAAAATGACCTGGTTCTCCAGTAGAAAACAAACAAAAAACAAACACGTTAAGCTATAGGTTTGTCAATAGGGCTGAATGGCTCATTAGATTTATGAAATTTCAGAAATACGTTTTGTTAGCTTAGAGCAACTGTGACGTATGTGAGACAATTGTCTGTCATTGTATAAAAGGTATACATAGCTGAAAAGCTGGGTTTATATATAATGGGAACATTAATGAAAATAAGGGGACCTGCACTAATACTGCTTATCCCAAAGGTAAAAGTTGACATTCTTATTTTCATTTATTTTCTAGGATAAAGGGAAAGTGAGTGGCAGGAAAAGTAGCAGCAGGATGCCCTCTGCTGGACAAACTGAGCCAGCTGCTTTTGAACAAGTGACAATGGAAGGTGTGTAGGCATGTGTGTCAGAAAGCAAAATCCCAACATCCATCTTATCAATACCCACCCAATAGTGGTTGTTGCATGTTACTAAGAGGGTTTTGGATGATTTTTTTTATTCACTTTTGTAATTATTTTTCTTTATACTATTTGTAAGCCAATGCTGTAGGTTTCCATATTTGATAACAAGCTCTGAACCTAAAACCACCCAGCTCAGATTGTCTGCTTCTAGAAACCACAATATTCTTTCTACTCTACACCTGGTTACTGTCGTAAGTAATATAGCCTAGTGGAGGATTTCTTCTCCTCCCCTGTGTTACTGCTGCTGAGAATTGCATTAGACAATTGAGCAATAGATATTCTTCATTCTGAGCCAGAATTGACACAATGCCCCAGCACGGTGTTAGGGGACACTACTGTGGGTATTGTGATGATTCAGATGAGAGAAAATAGGGCAATACCACTTGTAGTCATTAAAACTTGGAACATAGAGAAGGAGTTCTTCTTCCCTGTAATCTTCCTACTACCCCTACTCTAGTGCTGAAGAAGAGCTCTGTGCAAGCTCAAAAGCTCTCTCGCTAACAGAATTTGGCCCAGTTCAAGATATTACCTCATCATCTTGTCTTTCTGGTAACAACAGTTCAAAATAAGATCACGGTAATGCTACCTGATGAGCATCATGCACTGTGGCATGACAGGTTCCTTCTGCTGTATTTCAGTGGTGGATATGTACTTTCCTATGCTAGTGAGAATCTTCATTAAGTACCAGGACCCAAATTCTGCCTTCAGATTTGGGCATGCAGCTCCCGTGGCAGTCACTGAGAGTTGCACAGGCATATCCAAAAATAGAATGTGGCCACTAGAGATTTCATAGTGCCTTTAATAGTCTGAGAAATGCAATGTATTATCACAGCCCTTATCAACCTTTTCCTCCTGGACATTCATCTGTTTGGACCCACATGCTGGTCCCATGGGCTTTTAAGCTTGCTTGTGTCACTGCAGGCTCCAGCCACTGTATCTGGCTCTAGCCTCTCTGGCACACTTCCTAGGCACAAACCCTGATATCCCTTTTGAGAAGTAAAACTTCACAGCCCAGCTAGTCTAGGACCCGAGGTCAATGCTGACTCCTCAAGAATCCCAGTCATTTAAGCATTTAAGCCCTCAGGGGCTGAGTGACTTACATATACTGATCTAACAGCTCTATATCGATGGGGGGCGGTCTCCCGTTGGCATAGGTAGCATGTTCACTAAAACCCACACCCCTGAGCAATGTAGTTATACCAACATAAGTTGGTAGCATAGACCAAGCCTTAGAGAGACAAGTTGGGTGAGGTAATACCTTTTATTGGACCAACTTCCGTTGTTGAGTGAGACACGCTTTTGAGCTTACACAGAACTCTTCTTTAGGTCTGGGAAATTTAGGCCATGTCTACACTACCACTTTCCTTCCTGTAACTGGAGGAGATCTAACAGACCACTTCATCTTGAGTGGTCCCTTGAAATATGTGTTAACTACTTATGCTAAACAATCTCTTCCACTTTGTATTTAGCTGTGACACTCTGAGTACGTTTCTCAGGTCTGGTCTATGCTACAGAGTTGGGTGGATGTAAGGCAGATGTAAATAAAGACCTCCGTCTGTCAGCCTGTTGCAGTAGGGCTCCAGCTATTAGTTTCCCACAATGCCCCACACTGATAGTTAAATCAGTGGAAGTGCTCCTGGTGAGGATGTGCTCTGCCGACAGAAGGAGCTAGTGTGGAAATGCAAAACCAATTTAATTACTGCAGTGGCTATATGTCGACGTTACTTAAGTCAACTTAATTCTGTAGTATGGACTTGCCCCCAGGGCTGAAGAAGAGGTCTGTGTAGCTTGATAGCTCGTCTCTCTCACCAACAGAATTTGGTCCAACAAAAGGTATTATCTCAGCCACCTTGTCTCTCATTCAAAGGCAGACTTCAGGTGCCCCTCCTCGTCTTCTTCACACAAGGAGGGTCTCTGGAAATAAGTCAGCTATGAGACCAAGTAGGTAGCAATAATAGTGAATGGGTAAACTGAGTCACATAATTTTCATAAAAATACTGACATTTCCTACATTCTTCTCAAGTGTTATTAACGAACGTGTGTATTTTGTTGGCTGGTATGGGAAATCTTAAGTATAGCAACTACTGGTCAGTTTTAAGTTAAGTCACAATATGTATCCTTGGCTTCAGATCAGCAGACTATAGCAGTCTGTTTACAGCACCTGCCTGGCCCTGCACAGTATACATTCTGCGTTTTAAGTGAAAGACATATGACTCTTATACTGTGAACTACTCTTCTCGCTACATGCTGTTGCATCAGAAGAGCTTGTCACCAGGATGTAAATAATTGTATTGATTTCTGGCTTGTATAGTTACCGTCTATAAGACAAATTAATTGAGACACAAATGACATTGGAGCCTGAAACAAGAGATACCCCAATGTACTCTTTAAAACTGAGTAGCCTCACACCATTTGCAAGTCAATTCCAATTTACTATGAGCCTGAAAACCACCTCGATGCTCTTTCATCAGGCTTTGTTCATTCATGCATTTCTTTCTTAAAGCATAGTTTTTATTAAGGCATAGTTTTATTAACTCACTCTGCTTAAATGGCGGTTTTTAAAAGATATACAATAAAACCAATGGGTTAGAATCAGTCACCCTTACTTGCATTGAGGAGTACCACATTTTGTAAGCAGTCCCACTGATGTCAATGAGATTGTTTATGGAACCAGGTGCTTCTCATTATAAGAAAGGTACAATGAGATTTGGGTGAATTGGCTGTAGCATGTGGATTAATTATTAGCTGATGAGGCCTTAGCTGAAGCACTGTGTCAGTTCAAGGTGCCACACTTTAGAAAAGATGTGAACAAATTAGAAGGAGTCCAGAGGAGAACAAAAATAATAAAAGGTTTAGAAAACCTGACCTACGAGGAAGGGTTAAAAGCCTGGGCGTGATTAGTCTTGAGAAAAGAAGACTGAGGGGGACCTGATAACAATGACATGTATTTAAACACAGGCTGCATCCATTATCTCCATCCATACAGTCATGACAAACTATAATACAAAGGCCAGTCTAGTGGTGTTTCAAGCTTATCACAGATTGCAGATGTCACCATTGCCTCTATCAGGTATACGGGGATAGTTTTCCAAATACAGGCATTTTATATCAAAAGGAAGGTATAATTTCCCTAAATTCAGATAGTGGTTCTGTTTAAAAAGGAAGAAATGTACTCCTAAATATTTTTTCTTAATTCAGTGTGGACTATAAAGCATTCCTTGTCCTGTTACATTGTTTCCAGTTCACTAGAGGGAGGTATAGGAAAAGAATTCAGAGAAGCTAAAGCAG
The DNA here is from genome assembly GCF_009764565.3 of Dermochelys coriacea. Lineage (NCBI taxonomy): Eukaryota > Metazoa > Chordata > Testudines > Dermochelyidae > Dermochelys > Dermochelys coriacea. The sequence continues at coordinate 113,759,863 of NC_050068.2, forward strand.
AAACAGAATTGAAAATTAGATATCTATTTAAGCTGGTGCTTTGTGTGTTTTGGAAGACAACTGTCAGAGCAAAAATGTCAAATCAACTGGCAAGGCAAAGTAGACACTCCTTTTCCAATTCCCATCCTGACAATAAGTTTATTGCAGTTATCTCACTCAGTAGGGGGAAGCACATTAGATGAGTTCAAATGCTATAAGTAGTTTTAGGCAATTAAAAAGTGTACACAATTTTCTTCTCATGGAAGAAATCTTCCTCTCATTAGCTGAGACATTCTACATTTTTTCTTTCTTTGGACAGCATGTATTACCCTTTAAAGAGACCTGAGGTTGGCTTTTATAAAATAGCTGGGAATCAAATATAAATACAGCATCACTACACAGATTATATTAATCCTTTTCAGAATGTGGCAGCATGCCAGTTTCTGGGATAATTTCCCCCTTATTCCTTCTAGGGAATGGATAACTGAGCATTTGTACAGCACTTGTGAAAGGAGAAAGTTTTCTCTTCAGGTCAGGCATGGTGCTGGCATCTGCAGTTCAAGTATTCTTGTGTTGCCCTGCCAATGCAATCATTCTACATTGCTCTTTTTTAAAAGTAAAGGGCAATTTGAGAGCAGTAGGTAGCCACTTAAATAAATAAATAAACAAAGAAATAAATGGGGGGGGGGGAAGCGGGAAACAATGCCGGATTTAACTTCCAGCACCAAACCTGTTTGTTCCAGTCCTGACAGCAACAATAATCTTTTTAGAGTTAACTTTAGAAAGGGGCCTTAAAAAAACCCAACACTTCCCCTCCCCAGTGGGGAGGGTTCCCCTTTCTGAATAAGATGTCTGTTCTATGAGGGAAAGAGGAATGGTGTCTATCACTTACTGCCAAGATGAGTACTGATACAGAAAGCCTACTCCACCCTACCTGGGCATGAGGGCAGCCATCCAGTCAAGAAACACTTTAAACACCTACAGTCAGATAAAACAGAGGAAGCAATAGTTGCAGAACTGTGCCAAAAGGGATTCTGTGTCTGGTCCATTAATATACATTTGGAAGAAAAAGGGGGGGGGAGGAGAGAGTGTGTGTGTATGTGTGTGAGAGAGAGAGTGATGGGGGAAGAAAGGGAAGGGGAACTGACCTGTAAATGGGAAAGAGGCAATTAAGTGTGTCATTGCAATTGAGAGCTGAGAGAGAGTTGGGTTTTTCTTTCTTTCTTTTAAATTACGGAACAGCCAGCATTTCATTTAATTCCATTCTGAAATGGAATGCTGTTCCTTATTTCATTAAAAATGTAAGTTCCATAAAATATGGATCAGCAGTAGGCCCCTCTAGTGAATAGCAAGTTACAATTTTACCAATCTGAACTAAATTATTTGTGTAGGTTTTACAGTCTGGAATGCAAAGTTACACCCTCCAATGTGACTTTCTAAAGGTTTGAAACACTTATAGTACTTCTAGAGTTTTGGTGTCTGAACAATGTAGTACATTCAGGGCGTGTGGGAGGAGGGGATGGAACTGTACAACATTAGTATTAATAGACTCTAGAAAAACCCAATATTGCAGAATGGAAAGTTGTTGTATGATGCTGCTTTCTTGAAATATCCTGACTGAGAACAGCTTAGAACATAAGATTCTAAATATAAAACTGCCTTATTTTAAAAATAAAAGGATTATTGAAATGGATATTTTAAAATCAGGAAAACCACCATTTATGATGAAGTGGGGGGAACCACTTTAAAGTAGGTGGGGAGGAGAGCCCAATATTGGAACCTCAAATTCAGACTTGTTTGAATTGCAAGTTGGTTCAGAATTGAATCCTTGGATCAGAATCTACCCCTACAGTTTAGGTTCCAATCCAGAACTTAAGGGGCCCTATTTTCTGGATCTGGTTCATTTGCAGTGGAAAGCTCAAAAGAACATCTGTTTTCATGAAATTCCAGCTCAAGATGGCATAGTACTTAAATCAAAGCTCATCTTAGGAGACATCCATCATTAGACAAAGTCATGAAAGAACACCTCATGACATTTTGGCATTGTACTATGGAATCCAAAACCAACCCCTAAACTGACTTAGCCTCAAGTTTGAACTCCAAACCTGTCCAAAACCTGCTTGGGGTCAGCATCAGACACAAACACTTTGGCAGTCTTCAATTTAAACTAATCATAAAATGTGAATGTCAGTCTTATTATTTTTTTTAAAAAATGTGTTTTTCTTTTTTAAAGTCTTATTTAAAATGGTCTCAAATGAGCTGTATTTATTTGTGAGTAGGGTTTGACTTTTATTCTCCACCTAAAATATTTTCACCCCCTTTGTCAGTTTTTTGATAAATATAAAATGGGTAGGAAAGAGCTCCTTTCTCTTTTGATTAATGAAGGCTAGAGCTTGAAATCCAGCTGAAGATTAAGGGCACTGTCTCCTCTATGGAGTCATAGTAAATTGAATGTTATTTATAATTTATAGGAATGCTGAGTAGGAGGAGCACTGCTGCAATATATTAGCTTTCTTCCATTAATTTAATGAATATAATTATTTCCTAATCTTATATGTAATTCTTTCCATGAAGGAGAATTACTCTGTATAGTTTTTTAAGAGTATTATCACTAAACCTCATTAAACTTAACTTGTTTCTTTTTTAAATGTAATGAAAATCAGTAACATAATATAATGCTCCCAGGTCTGCATTGCTACACACCCTGTAAAAGCACTCCTCACGCAAACAATATTTATTAATGTGTGCGGTATGTACATTATTTAGATTTTACTCATGAACTACACATAAATACATTTACTTCTAGGGTCTGATCCTATGTCGTGCTGATCACCCCCAGCTTCCATTTAAATTAATGGATGTAACCAACTAACGGTCAAATTCCCATTGGAGACAATGGGAGAATTTCCACTGAGTTAAATTGGAGTTGAATCAGGCCCTAATCTCACAATCAGGGAAAACACCCTGAGGGAAAAACACCCAGTGCACAAGTAAGAGTTATGACTGAGTAAGGACTGCTATATCAATCTCATTATTGCACTAGCTTAATTTGACTTTGATATGGCCTGATATCAATATATGAAAACACAATACATTAAAGAGCCAGAGCCACAACTGGTGAAATATTGGCATAATTCCATTGATTGCAGTGGAACGTGCCAACATACTCCTGCTGAGAATCTGATGCAAAGAACTGGGGCCAAAACCTGCCTATTTAATAAACAGAGAATTACTCAAAAAATGTTGGTGGATCCCTGTGTGCAACAAAAAGAGCAAATCTTCTACCAGATTCTTCTCTTTGAAGGTCCGAGATCTATGTATATGGATCTGTTTGACATTTACAATGTAATTTGTAACTCCTATGATTACCTTATGTGCCACAGAATAATAATAACTTTGTCATCTTTATGTTTCAACTATCAGATCTGTGATCATTAGAGATTAATTTGCTTAGTGTAAAATAATTACTAGGCACACTGTCTTCTCAATAAACAAAACTGTGTTAACACCTAATTAACCCGTATCAGCATTTTAACACTATACCATATGGAGGAGTTTATAAAACAACATTTTAAATACTCCTCATTTTTACTGCCACAGTGTTGCTGTATCTCTAAAGCTTCTATCTTTTACATTGTAAATCCTCTTTTCCAGGGTTTAATCACTTGGCCATACACATTCAATGCCGAAAATAGGTTTTACCTCCAAGTCTGGGAACTGATTTTTTTGCCAGAATTTCACTGAAGTCCATACAACCGTTTTTCATTGAAAGGTGTACAGAAGAGAGTTACCAATTCTAGTTATTTTTCTGCACTCCTGTAACTCACAACAGAGTTAGGCCAGAATGTTCAGGCCCGGGTTTCTTTAAGTTATGGGCTTAGGATGGAGCCTGTTCATGCACATAAATAAAAATGTGCTGATGTCAGACTTGCTGAACATCAACCAAAGTGAATAGGAGCTAGAATTGCTCAGCACCAATGAAAATAGGTGGTGGAATATCCTGCCTCTTTGCAACTTCTCCCACTGGGATTTCAGGGAGGTACTCCACATAGTCAGTGCATCCCTTTTTCAGTGGCTAGGGTTGCCAACTTTCTGCTCACAAAAAAATGAACACCCTTGCTCCACCCCTCTTCTGAAGCCCTGCCCCTTGCTCATTCCATCCCCCTTCCCTCTGTTGCTCGCTATCCCCACCCTCACTCACTCATTTTCACCAGGTTGGCTCAGGGAGTTGGGGTGCAGAAGGGGGGGCAAGGGCTCCGGAGTGGGATCAGAAATGAGGAGTTCAGGGTGTGGAAGGGGGCTCTAGGCTGAGGCAGTGGGTTGGGATGCAGGAGGGGGTGAGGGCTTCAGCTGGGAGTGCGGGCTCTGGGGTGGGGCCGGGGATAAGGGGTTTAGGGTACAGGAGGCGGCTCCAGGATGGGGCTGAGGGGTTCAGAGTGTGGGAGGGGACTTTGGGCTGATGCAGGGGGTTGGGGTACAGGGGTGTGTGTGAGGGCTTTGTCTGGGGGTGCAAACTCTGGGGTGGGGCTGAGGGGTTTGGGGCACAGAAGGGTGCACTGGGTTGGGACTGAGGGCAGGAGGGGGATCAGGGCTGGTGTACTGCAGAAGGGAGGAAGAGGTGTTTGTTGACTGAAAGATATTCTCTAAACTGTGGAAGATGTCTTTGGGCCATACAATCCCATTAGAAGTTTCTTCTATTCTTTCTGCCCTCTGCTTGCCAGATAGGAAGAAGCAAGTAGCCCAGTGGTAAGTACAGTGCCTTCTTTCTCTCATCCTATGTAAAGTGAGATTGGGGGAAGAGGAGCTGGGGGGAAAAAAACCGACTTCAAGAGGACTAGTAGATAACTATTTATTAAGTGGCCTAAAAAGTCAGCTGGGACCTGTACCTCTCCCAGCTGGGATCTTCACAAATAAGTTACAATAAAGCTATGGCCAAGCAACATTTTTTATAGTTTATATGGCTTGGGTACATTGGGCTAAGACCCACAATGGGGAGTAATAATTTGTTAGGCATTTTACAAAGAGCATGAAGTTTAGTTATCTGTTGTGAACAATAAGTTAACCTTGTTATAATATTTGCCAGATCTGAATTCTAATGTTTCAAATTGAGGGTCAAGCTAACAAGATTTAGAACAGTACAAATGTAAGCCTATCACAAGATAATGCATTTAAATAGGCACTTACAGAGACTATTAAAAACTATCAATACTATCAATTTGTTCTGAGTCCAAAGCAGTGGTCTAAGATGAAAGGACAGGCATCTCATTGTCAATCTTTTGAGTCCATCCAGTTGCACTAGTCTTTTAAAAACTTAGATCTATTCAGAGAATTCAGAAATGGTGCTTAGGTACCAAAGTCTACTACTAACGCACATAGCTTTTCATTCATAGTTAACATGAATCAGTTACAGAGCCAGGAATAGGATGCAGGACTCAACTTACAATCTGATGCCCTGTCCACTATTTAGACACCAGCTTGGTCTACACTACCAACTTATGTCAGTATAACTATGTTGCTCAGGGGTGTGGAAAATCCACACTCCTGAAGGATGCAGTTATACCAACATAACCCCCAGTGTAGACAGTGCTATGTTGATGGGAGAGCCTCTCCTACCAACATAGCTACCACCTTGGGGGAGGTGGAGTACCTATGCCAATGGAGGCAGCTCCCCCATCAGCATAGGCAGTGTCTTCACTGAGCACTACAGCAGTGCAGCTGCACCCGGTGCAGCACGGTCAGTGTAGACAAGCCCTGTGATGGGGTATCTCACCACCAGAGCACCCCCTCAAGTCAAGATACAGACTGCATGGTTTCTTCCACTCCAGTGCCTCCTGTTGTTGACTGATCTGATCTGCAGCAGTCTGTATCTTTCAGACCCCAATCCTCCACCCAGGCCACCCTTCAAGTTTAGTCCCCTTCCAGGATAATAGAAAAATCCAAAGAGGAAAAAAAATAATCCAAATTTGTAATAGCTTTTATGCCAAGCTTTCAGGCCCCATCTAAGACTTGTCAGTTTTTGCCTCTTTTAGTCCTGAGGCTTGTGTTTCCCCTCTTACTGGGGCACACGGAAAGGTACCCATGCCCACCCTTTCCTCTGGGTTCCAACACAGCCACTCTGTGCTGTGCAGATAAGGCCTGTTCCATCAATCCCTCAGCACCTCTACAGGCTGTAACCTACTTTTCCCGTGTTCATCAGTGTCTCCTGCCTGTCTGACTCCCACTATAGAGCAGTGTCTCCTCATGCAAATCCCTCAAGACCCTCCTCAGACTCTCTGGCTGACTACTTTGCTTTGCTTCAGACCTGTCTTTATGGAGTGACTTCTCCTCAGCTGGGTCAAATATTAAATTGGTCCTAATGACCCCAACTCTCTCCCTTCCTAGGTGGAAACTGGTGCGGGTAACTAGGCCCTGAGACTCTTGTTAATCCTTTATTTGAAAGTGTGGGGCATATGCCACATCCCAGACAGAAGTAATATGTTTTTAGGTGCAATCAATCAATATATTCAAGTAGGATTTCCCTCTTCAGAATATCCACCCAGGTGTCCTTTCATTATTTTAAATGTAGGTGTTGGAGAATAATGCTGCAATACTGAGGTGGACGAGGTGACAAAATGGAAATAATTTTAAGTTTATAATCGAGCAGTGATTGGAAAGGAACAGAGGAAGGAACAGCTGTGATGGAAAGATCTAAAGAGACAACGAAATTCAGCATATATGCCTTTTAGTGTAAGCTGAGCTAAGTTTTAAAACACCTTAGCTGTTACAAATAATTGCTAACATGTATGTGAATACTCTACTGAACAGTTAATAATAGGATTGGGTACTGCTCTCATTTACAATGCTTCCAGGCTCACAAAACCCTAGGCCACTTATTTCAAGTGCAAGTCCTAATGGCTCAGATCTGAGAATATTCTTCCAGTAGATTTGGTACACCACTTCACAGCTCTCACTGCACTCTTGTTTCCCAGAAGCTCTGTGCTCTTGACTGCACTCCCATCACAGTCTCAGAATATTATAGCCAAGCATAGCAGTTGTACCACATACTAACTACACCAGCTCTGTCTCATCCATCAAGTTGGTGAAATAAAGATTTGTGAAGCTATATAAGAAAGTATTAGTAAGCTGTCACTTGCTTTGAAACCAGGAATGTGCTTGTGCAATGAAAGAGATCTCTACAACCCAGCTTGCCTACCGAAGAAACCAGGGAATGCACCTGGAAAAACAAAACAACACTATCCAAAAAGTTTCACAGTTCTTTAGACAATCATACATACATTACTGAAGTCAATGGGAGCGGTGGGTGCTAAGCACCTCTTAAATAAATTAGGCCATATGTTTTTGACTAGAGGCCAGTGTACTTCACAGAGAAACTAATGTATAAAAGATACAGAAACAGTGGTGTGCTTACTAATTATCTTTGAAATTGGCTAATATGTCACCTGATGTGTGTGTGTGTGTGTATGTGTGCTGGGCCACCTGGGAGTTTAGTGACAGCTTGAGACATTGGGTTATATTATAAAACAAGTAGAAATTAATTATCAGGAGCAATTCTGTACCAGTGAGCTAGCTATTCCCACTACACATAGCAAATGAGTTTACTTTCCCATGAAATCTGCTCTGTATTCACTACCCAAAACAAAGTACCAATTAGCGAAACTTGATAGTAAAATAAACCACTGTAATTGGGCAACAGATATTGGCAACTAAACATAAAAGTGCATATGTAAGTATGCCGTTTATCCTGAGTGCTTAACAAATCAGCTTTTTTCTCTGATGAATGCAGGTATCTCTTCCTATTGAAGCCTTGGAACTTCTACCATCTCAAATGACTTTATCAGATAAATGCAAAATTAGTCCTGAGCAATTAAATGACCACTTTCCCCTCAATATATCCAAGTGATGCCAGTTCAGTTCTTTTTTACCTTGATCAGCTACTCTCAAGTTCAGCTGGTTGAAACTCAGAATTTCCATTCCATGGAAAATGCTGACATTTTAAAATATCCTTTCATCCCAAATTGGAACCAAATGTCAAAATGTCCGAATCTCCTGTAAAATGAAATTTCTGAAAAATGTAATTTCAACTTTATCATTTTACATTTATGTTTTCAAAATATTTTATTATAATATGTCAAAACAAAATACTATGACTTCTTGAGATGAAACACTGTGTTACAATTGAACTAAAGTGTTTAGACAATTTTTTCATCAAAAATTGACAGAATCGATGTTCCTGCTAAACATTTTGATTTCATTGCATCAGCATTTTCCAAAGGAAAAACACTCCACTAGAAAATCTTCAGTCAGCTCTAAAGTCTTTTAAAGTTCTTCCCAACAGGCATTAGAGTCACAGCTGAATTATCTTCTCTAGATCCCTTAGTCTTTTTAGAGCGAACAGGCTTATTAATGGGGTGTCTTTCTCCATTCTGTTAGAGCATTATTTTTCTCCTATAGAAGTTAGACATAGGTTAACACCCACATGGTCTGATTCTGATCTAATACATGCATAGAGGCCTGATTTTTCAAGCATTTATGTATATGTTTAACTTTAGACACTTGAGTAACCATTAGAACACAACTAAATAATTGTGCATAAGTGTTTGCAGGATCAAGACTAAGGATGGGATCCACAAAGGGACTTAGATATTGCAAAGCTGAGCATTGCAGCACCTAACTTTTAGGTGCCTAGGAAATCACAGGAATACCACTGTGAGCCACAAAGCCAAGTTAGGTGCCTAAGCTCCCTATACAATGAATAGGGAGAGATTGGTGCCTTAGAACGTGATCCACAAATGTCAGGAGCTTAAGGGAAGGGCTGTTTCTTGCAAGAATGAGTCAGGCACCTGTCTTGCGCTACACAAAACAGTAGGGGGAAGCAGCTGGTTCGGGGGAGGTTCTTCTCTCTCTCTCTGTGGCCCATTGACTATTCACTGTGGCTAACTACTTAAATAGCCATTGGGCCAAAGAGAGAATGACTCTGTAGCCTAGTGGTTAGGGCACCTATCTGAGCAGAGTAAGACCCAGGTCCCGTCCTTCCCTGCTACAACCATTCATTCATTATTTATACACAGGGGAACAGCTTCAATAGGAGAGACTGAGGGAGTCCGCCCCCTTGAATATTCCATAGCCTAGTGGTTCAAACACTCTTCTGAGAGAGGGGAGACCTTCTGTTCAAATCCTTTATCCTCCTCTGGCAGAGAAGAGGAGAAACTGAACCTGGGGCCATGGCTACACTACAAAAGTAATCCGATTTTACAGAAGTCGATTTTTGGGAACAGATTGTATAAAGGTGAGTGCATGCATCCACATTAAGCACATTAATTTGGCGGTGTGCGTCCACAGTACTGTGGCAAGTGTCGACTTTCTGAGCAGTGCATTGTGGGTAGCTATCCCACAGTTCCCACTGTGCATTGGAATTCTGGGCTGAGCTCCCAATGCTTGATGGGGCCAAAAATTTGTCGCGGGTGGTTATGGGTAAATGTCGTCAGTCAACCCTCCCTCCCTCCGTGAAAGCAACAGCAGACAATCATTTCACGCCCTTTTCCGGGGACTGCCCAAGCAGACGCATAGTATGGCAAGCATGGAGCCCGTTCAGCTCACTGCAGCAGTTATGACCATTGTAAACACCTTGCGCATTATCGTGCAGTTTATGCAGAACCAGCACCTGAAAAACCAGGCGAGGAGGCGACGGTAGTGCAGTGATAAGGACATGAACACAGATTTCTCTAAAACTGCAGTCCCCCGCAATTTGGAGATCATGGTGTTACTGGGGCAGGCTCGTGCAGTGGAACGTCAATTCTGGGCCTGGGAAACAAGCACAGAGTGGTGGGACCACATAGTGTTGCAGGTTTGGGATGGTTCCCAGTGGCTCCGAAACTTTTGCAGGCATAAGGGCACTTTCATGGAACTTTGTGACTTGCTTTCCCCTGCCCTGAAGCACAAGGATACCAAGATGAGAGCAGCCCTGATAGTTCACAAGCGAGTGGCAATAGCCCTGTGGAAGCTTGCAACGCCAGACAGCTACTGGTCAGTCGGTAATCAATTTGGAGTAGGCAAATCTACAGTGGGGGTTGCTGTGATGCAAGTAGCCAATTCTATCATTGAGCTGCTGCTATCAAAGGTATGGACTCTGGGAAATGTGCAGGTCATACTAGATGGCTGTGCTGCAATGGGATTCCCTAACTGTGGTGGGGCTATAGACAGAACACATATCCCTATCTTGGGACCGGACCACCAGGGCAGCCAGTACATAAACTGCAAGGGGTACTTTTCAATGGTGCTGCAAGCACTGGTGGATCACAAGGGACGTTTCACCAAGATCAATGTGGGATGGCTGGGAAAGGTTCATGACGCTTGTGTCTTTAGGAACTCTGGTCTGTTTAAATGGCTGCAGGAAGGGATTTACTTCCCAGACCAGAAAATAACTGTTGGGGATGTTGAAATGCCTATAGTTATCCTTGGGGACCCAGCCTACCCCTTAATGCCCTGGCTCATGAAGCTGTACGCAGGCACCCTGGACAGTAGTAAGGAGCTGTTCAGCTATAGGCTGAGCAAGTGCAGAATGGTGGTAGTGTGTGCATTTGGACATTTAAAGGGTCGCTGGTGCAGTTTACTGACTCACTCAGACCTCAGCAAAACCAATATTCCCATTGTTATTGCTGCTTGCTGTGTGCTCCACAATCTCTGTGAAAGTAAGGGGGAGACATTTATGACGGGGTGGGAGGTTGATGCAAATCATCTGGCCGCTGAATACGCGCAGCCAGACACCTGGGTGGTTAGAAGAGCACAGCAGGAACCGCTGCGCATCAGAGAAGCTTTGAAAACCAGTTTCATGACTGGCCAGGGTACTGTGTGACACTTCTGTTTGTTTCTCCTTGATGAAAACCCACTCCCTTGGTTGCCTCTAATTTCCCTGTAAGCCACCCGCCCTCCCCCCTTTCAATCACAGTTTCCTTGCAAAGGAAATAAAGTCACTATCATTTAAAAAAACCTGTATTCTTTATTAATTGATTATAAAAATAGGGAGATAACTCACAAGGTAGCCCGGGTGGGGTGTGGGAGGAGGGAAGGAAAAGACCACTTTAAAACGTCTTGAATGACAGCCTTCTGTTGCTTGGGCTGTCCACTGGGGTGGAGTGGTTGGGTGCCTGTGTTCTTGGGCATCTGGGTGAGGACGCTATGAAACTTGGGGAGGAGGGAGGGCGGTTAAGTAGGGGCTTCAGTAGCAGTCTGTGATCCTGCTGCCATTTATGAACCTCCACCAGACACCGAAGCATGTCCGTTTGATCCCGCAGTAGCCCCAGCATTGCCTCATGCCTCCTTTGATCTTCCTACCGCCACCTCTCCTCACGTTCATCGTCCACTTTCCTGTACTCTGCTGTTGTGTCCCTTCACACATTCTGCTGAGCTCTATCAGTGCCAAATGACTGCATGAGCTCAGAGAACATTTCATCGTGCGTGCGTTTTTTTTCACCACCTTATCTGAGATAGCCTTTGGGACGGAGGAGGGAGGCTTGAAACATTTGCAGCTGCTGGAGGAAAAAAAGGGAGTGAAGTATTTAAAAAGATACATTTTACAGAACAATGGCTATACTCCCTCACGGTGAACAATACTATTCAGATTACATAGCACATGTGATTTTGGTACAAGGTCACATTTTGCATCTTATATTGAGTGCCTGCGGCTTTGGTGCTAGAGATCACACATGCAGGGCCTGGCAACAGAATTCGGCTTGCAGGTGGCCATGGTAAGCCATAGTCTTTCGGCTTCTGCAACCTTCATAACAGCAGCGCCCTCCTCTTCCATACCAAGCAAAGCTGTTGAGTTGGCCATTTAGTGCTGTGGTTTTCCTGTTAACGTGCAGCAGCAGAAACCAAATTAACTCACCCACCATCCAATTCTCTGGGATGATTGTTTTATCCCTCACCCCACCACGTGGCTGGTATCAGGGAAGATCCCTGCTAGCCAAATGCAAACAGCTCAGCACCAATGTCCCTCCATCCCACTGCATGGCTAACTGCGGGGAGGATTTCTTTTAGCCACAGGCAAACAGCCCAGTAGGAACAGCCACCTCTGAATGTCCCCTTAATTAAATTCCCCTATTTCAACCAGGTTACCATGAACAATATCACTTTCCTGAGGATAACACAGAGAGATAAAGAACAGATGTTGCTTGAATGCCAGCAAACACCGGGACCATATGCTGCCAGGCTTTGTCATGCAATGATACCAGATTACTTGCTACTAGCATGGTGTGGTAAAGTGTCCTACCATGGAGGATGGAATAAGGCTGCTCTCCCCAGAAACCTTCTGCAAAGGCTTTTAGAGTACCTCCAGGAGAGCTTCATGGAGATATTCCTGGAAGATTTCCGCTCCATCCCCAGACACGTTAACGGACTTTTCCAGTAGCTGTACTGGTCACAAATGTGTCCCAAGTCCTCAGGGCTACTTAATCATTAAAAAAACGCTTGCTTTTATAATGTGCATTATATTTAAAAAGGTACACTCACCAGAGGTCCCTTTCTTTGTTGGGTTGGGAGGGTGTTTCAGTCAGGGTGAGAAAAAGATCCTGGCTGTCTGGGAGAACGGTCTACTGTGTGCTCTCTTCAAGGTTGGCCTTCTCCTCCTCATCTTTCCTATCTGCAAAATTCTCAGACATGGTGGATGGGGTATCATCCACCATCATCGGAGTCCATGGGCAGGGGTGGGGTAGTGGTGGCAGCCCCCCCTAGAATTGCATGTAGCTCAGCGTAGAAGCGGCATGTCTGGGGCTCTGTCCCGGAGCATCTGTTTGATTCTTTGGTTTTCTGGTACGCTTTTCTGAGCTCCTTAAGTTTCACCCGGCACTGTGTTGTGTCCCTGCTGTACCCGCTGTCCCTCATGGCATCAAAGATTTTTTTAAATGTTTGGCATTTTGTCTTTTGGAACGTAGTTCTGATAGTATGGATTCCTCTCCCCATACAGCGATCAGATCCAGTACCTCTCATTTGGTCCATGCTGGAGCTCTTTTTCGATTCTGGGACTGTATGGTCACCTGTGCTGATGGACTCGCCTGGCCAAACAGGAAATGAGATTCAAAAGTTCCCGGGGCTTTTTCTGTACACCTGGCCAGTGCATCCGAGTTCAGAGTACTGTCCAGAGCGGTCACAATGGTGCACTGTGGAATAGCTCCCAGAGGCCAATACCTTCGAATTGCGTCCACACTAACCCTAATTCGAAACGGTGATGTTGATTTCAGCACTAATCCCCTTGTTGGAGAGGAGTATAGGAATCAGTTTTAAGAGCACTTTATGTAAAAAAAAAATGGCTTTGTTGTGTGGACGGGTGCAGGGTTAATTTGATTTAATGCTGCTAAATCCAACATAAACTCATCGTGTAGACCAGGCCTGGGTCTCAAACATTCCAGGGAAGTGTTCTACCCACTGGGCTAAAAGTTATAAGTGGGGTACCAACACCAATCGCCTCCTTCTTTGGCTGGATTCTGAAGGGGACCTGATCCAGTAAGCAGCCTCTGAGAACTGAAATGGCTAACTCATCTGTATTGTTAGTCTGCATCAGGCTTGCATGACCACAGACTGGAGCTGCAATGTCAAAGATGTCACATATACAAACATATCAATACCCCTTTACAGAACAGTAGGCTGTATGTGGTGTCAGCCATACTTTAGTCATTGGATGAAATACTAGTAGCTGCGCAGAGCCAGTCATTCCTTGTAAATGTCCACTTCAGGTAACCCACTGAACATCAGGTCCAATAATGGTAAAGATACCATAAAGGAAATGTACGTAGAACCCAACAGTAAACAAAACAGTTTTAAATAACAAATACCCTTTTTAGGATGTAGTGTTAGTGACCCCAAATTGTGAATTGTGATATATGGAATTTGCATGATTTGACACATTCCAATTTACAAGTCTTTGTTATACATTAAGAACAATGCCATGTAGATAATTGGTCATAACCGATTGAATCAGGCAATTAACTTGTTCAACACTCCTTGATGAATATGTTATGGTAGGTAACACATAGCTATCATAGGCCAGACAGATAATCTCTTTACCCATTTAGGGCTCTTTTACTTTCTTATTATTTTCTGTACTTAATTCATTTATTTTAACTTTCATGTGATTTCAACAAATTAGCAGTTTCATGCATATTATATACATTATGTCTTTCTTCAGTAGACAGACCATCAATGCCATGTAACACAGGTATATAACTGTGTTTGTAACCTGATGCTCAAAATATTTAATGTCTTATTATGTTTTCCATACCTACCCTATTCCAAATAGACATTTCTGAAACAAATAACCCAGAAATAGAACCAACAATTCCATCTAAACTCTGGAGTCCTCTAGTTCAAATGATACCAGATTGTAGTTTATTGTCCTGTTGTCAGATCCTGTACCCATTCCTGATAAGAGGCTATGGTATCTAGTAACAAGTGAGCATATAGAAGTGATACATTTGTTTTTACACAATGACCAAATTCTGCCATATTCCAATGAGAGAGGTTTAAAGTGACAGGTAGATGCATAAACTGTATATTATTAAGTAAAATCCTCAGAACTGAAGTAGGAGTTAGACCACTTGGTGGATCTATTTCTTCCTTGGTGAATGCTTTATTTTTATTAGATTTTTGGATGGCAGGGGATTCTGTATCAAGCTTAGGGCTAGTAATATCCTAATGACATAATTAAGGGAGCTATCTCTAGCCTTAATGTTACATTGCCATATGAACATCTTGGGTCACTTCTGAATTTCACACAGGCAGTATACTGCCCAGTCATTAGGCTGAACCCTAGTGATGGTGACATTGGCCTTTCCTATTCCATTAAGGCAGGTGGCTCTGACTTGCCAATCTCCTTGCCCAGCCCCTAAAGTGTGCTTATTTGAAATGTAGCAAGAATTAGCACTAAATCTACCCTGATTTAAATGTTGCCACAGTATTCTTGCCAGGTACCCTCTATTATTTGGGAAATTGAGCTTTAGAGGATATTGCCTCCTTGGGATACCACTACAGTTGATTTTGGAATACTTTTCGCATTCCTTCTTTCCCTGTTCTTCACTAGATATTGGTCACAGTTATTGTGATGTTTATTTGGATGTGTTACTGAATATCACACTACCTGTAAGCAAATGTAATTGAAATCAACCATTCACCGGTTGTGCCTTACACCTTTACGTTGAGTAACACAATGTATCTCCTGATCCTCAGGTAGGAGATGGTCAATTAACAAAGATCCATTACCAAAATATCCACAAAATCTTATCCACCTTAGGTCAGGTCCTTCTCTTCTCCACAACCTTTGCTGAGTGCAAGGTGGAGACTACCATGGGATGTTCTGGTACTTCCAGGCACTAATTAATTGTCCACCTTTAGTCTATATTATATACAAATTTTCTTCTGTATCCCAGGGTTCCGTATTAAGATTCATGTGGGGAATATATTGTGTTCCCTGATGACAATTAGTTTGTAGATTTGTTGGTTCAATCTTGGGTCCATGAATAACACTCCATAAATGGATTATACCAATAATCACCACAGCAATTTTCATGATGCTTGAAGTTGAGAAGCAGTTCCCTTGAACACTTTGTGCTGGTTAGCTTGATAAATTTTATCCACAGTTTTTTTCCATTCAGTCAAATTTTACACACAGATGAATTTAATTTACCCACAATATAAAAAGGGCCAAGCCATGTACAGTACAAGTTATGCTCTGATATAGCATATGGTAGAAGCATGACCTGGTCTCCAATTTTCCAATCATTTTTCTTCTATACCTTGGTAAGGTACATTTTTCTTTTGTGTTTTGACTTCCCCAATTCTTTAGCCATGTACAAATATAGCTGCTTAAAGTACTCTTGCATAAAAAACACCCATTTTAATCTCTTCAACATTGCATCACTGACTGCCCAAAACAAAATGTTTGGTAACCTCATTTCTCTACCCGTTTTTATCTCAAAAGGAGAACAATTTGTTGCACTATCAGGAGCAGCCCTGATTGCCACAAAGACTATGGAGTTAAAGTACCCTAATCTTTCCCATTTATAGAGACAAACTTTCTCAACATCAATTTCATAGTTCTATTAATCCTGTCCATCTATACTGAAAACTGAGGGCAGTGAAGAATGTGGAATTTTTGTTGTATCCTCAATACCAACAAGCAGTTTTGTAAAACTTTCACTATAAAATGAGTTCCCTGATCAGATTCCATTTTTGCTGGTAGAACGCAACAGGAGAATATCTGTTCCACCCGCACATGGGCTGTTGCTGTTAGAGAATCGGTCTGTTACTACCAACAAATATTTATTTCTCTTTTTACTTGTGGGTAATGGTTCCACAAAGTCAACCTGCAAAATGGACCCTAGTCCTGAATTTTACTGAGGTCTAAGGAGAGCATTGTTCTTGTTACTACTGGGATTATTTTGTGCATAGATTAAGCAATTGTCACAGAATTCTTTCATATCATTTCTTACATCTAGTCACCAATCCACAATTTCTAAACTTTGTAAAGTTTTGTCAGTCCCCTGATGCCCTCCTGAAGGAACATCATGTACTGAATAAATCAAATCTTTTTGAATTTGTTCTGGCACCATTCATTCCAGTGTTTACTCCATTCAAACATGAGTAAGAAATTCTCTTTTAAGGTTAAATTTGGTTTGTATGGGTTTAAAGGAGATTGCTGTGGCAATTCTTTCCTGCCTGCACCTGTTTTATTCCTTCTGATAACATTGCAACCTTTTTCTGCAGTGCCTGAAAATCAAGTATAGGGTCGGTAGTGCTAATTGCTGAGACAGGAGAGCTCATGGTTATTAAATGGGAAGGTCCAAAGTTCCCCCTCTTGAGCTCCCCGTCTGGCAAGAGAATCAGCTATAGAGTTTTCATTATGAACCAGAGCCATTTTACAGTGGCCTCTAACCTTCAGAACGAAGGGAGAGAAGAGGTAAGAGAGAAGAGCTTCATAAGACAGTGGAGAACCATCAGAAGTGAAGCCATGAGAAGCCAGTAAGGAAGGAACTCAGTGAGGGTATTACACATCCATGCACAGTCGGAGTAGGGTAGTGTTGAGGCCGCAAAGCATTCCAAAGCAGAAGTTGTAGCAGCCTGGTCTGCATATTGGGCTGAATAGGGAGTGCAGGAAAAAAATGAGGGAAAGAGGTGGTTTAGCCAGAAAAAGGACATAAAGGTGGAAATCAGTAAGTTTTTCCATCCTTTGTAGAAACTGGAGCTATCTGTACAAGGAAGGACGATACATCAGTGCGGGAAGGTAGAGGTTGAAAAAACTGAGGTGGTTGGAAGGAGAGAAATGCAAGGGACACTCATGGGGAGTGCCATCATTGATGAGAGGCGAAGGCATAGGGGAAGAGCAGACAGTGATGTCTCTCTCCTGCAGGAGCAAAGACCAAAGGGAAAGTCAAGATACCTGTCCATCCTTAACTTGATCAGCAAGGAAAAAATTGATAGGTGTGTATGTGGCATTGTGAGATGATAGGAGAGAGGCTACTTAAAAAGGTGAAATCTTGGATTGCCCAGAATGTGCAAATAAATTACATTCATACAGGAAGAACTTAAGCTCAACAGGCAAGAGTAGTTTGGAGGCGTATGCAATAGGCCTTCATTTACTGTGCACTTTGTGATGGGGTGTAAATTAGGCCTAATTAACTCCCTGGGCTGCACCTGGTTGAAGAGCCAGGGATCAGGGGTTGATTAACTGAGGTTCAGCTGGGTAGGAACAGTAGAGGCCTGTAAAAAGCCCAGAAGCTGAGTAGAAGGGGGCTGCAGGTTTGGGAGGAGGAGAGTTAGGAGGCTGGCAAATACAAAGAGGGGGAGTCAGGAAGGTAGGAAAAGGCTTATGGGAAAGCAGCAAGGAATAGGAGTGTGGATCTTGGTTGCTGACTAGAGGGACCCTGAGCTGGAACCTGGAATGCTGGAAGGTTCAGTGAGTACACCCCAGAGACTAACAAATTTATTTGAGCATAAGCTTGCGTGAGCTACAGCTCACTTCATCGGATGCATTTGAAGTGAGCTGTAGCTCACGAAAGCTTATGCTCAAATAAATTTGTTAGTCTCTAAGGTGCCACAAGTACTCCTTTTCTTTTTGCGAATACAGACTAACACGGCTGCTACTCTGAAACCTGAGTACACCCCATGACACACCTCCTGAGCTAAAACCACTGACACTGTGACTTCACTGGCAGTGACCTCCAAGTGAAAGTACTATGAGGGGGTCAGGTGTGGCCAGGGTAGGTGGTGATGGCACAGCCTGACTAAGAGTTGTGATTGCCTGTGTATGCTGCTCTGTCCAATGCCAAGGAGCGGCTTTCTTTAGAAGATGGTTTGGGGAGCAGTTATAAGGGCACAGTCAGGGATGAAATCAATGCGATATCCAATAAGATCCAAAAATGACTGCAATGTGGACACACTGATAGGTGATAGTGAATGGGCAAACAACTACTTTTACTTTCTACTTTCTTCTGAAATGGTGTCTGTCCATCTTCATCCCGAGAAAGGAAAGGAAACCATTTGGTAGCAAACACACTTTGGTTGGGTTGCACTTCAGACCAGCATGAAGTAGTAGCATGAGGAACTTGTTCAGGAGCCTGAGGTGCACATCCTGGGTGACAGCAGAAGGGCAGAAGTCATCAGCATACTGAAATAAAGCAGCAGCTTTAGAGAATGGTAACAATGCTCATCCCCATGGATACAGCTGCCTCTGAAAAGCAAAGCCAAATTGTACTAACAGACAGACCAAAAATCCATAAGAAAAATCTAAAATAGAAAATGACTGTAAGTCAGGAATAAATGTTTTAATTATATTGGGAGTGGTGGACACTGTGACCGAACACATAGTGGGTCACTTGGCTCAATTTGAGATAATCGGTGCTTAATTTTGTGCCAGGGCTTGCCAGAGCTTAATCCTGGTACCTCCAGACTTGGCAGTGCATAGCCCCGGCACCTCCGGGCTTGCCACATCAGTTATGAAAGTAAAAAATTTGCTTGAGTCCTGGCACCTCTTTCACTACAAATTAAGCACTGGTGATAATCATTTGTGATCCTCCAAGATCCATCAGGTTTGATTACTAGCCAGATAGGGGAATTGTTGGAAGAGGGATAGGGACAAAAAACACCTTTCTGTAATAAAGAATCAATGGCCTCTGCAATGTATGGCTTTGCTGTATTGGGATATGGACACTGGTGTTGAAGAGGTGGATCAGGTCCTGTGATCTTAACAGAAACTGTTTACTTGCCACATCATGCACTGGGAAAAAGCCAAAGCCTTATCCTCAGCTAAAGGTTGCAGAATACCCCATAAGGTGTACTTTTTATAAAGGGTAGATAAATCTCATGGCACTATTTTTTAAATTGCCACAATAGAACAAGAATGAGGAATTACAATGGGGATATCTACTAAAAGTGGTACATCAAGGATAAACAACAAACTGTTAGCCAGGTCTACTACACTACCATGTCTGATCATGAAAATGGAGCCAAAAAGGTCTAAGGGTCTGGTAAACAGGTAAGTGAAAAAACATGTACATTTATGCATTGTCCCTATAAGCACTGGAAGTGGTTTAGAGAAAGCAGAAGAGACAGGGCTTACCAGAGGAGAAAAAGGAAGTGAAAGGATTAGTTCTGTGTAGCATAGAGATCTGTTCTTATGTATATCAGCATATTCAGTTGATGACTTCCTACCAACACTGATAGAGACAGGTGACCACAATCATTAAATGCATAAGAACATAAGAATGGCCATAGTGGGTCAGATCAATGATCCATCTAGCCCAGTATCCTGTCTCTGACAATGGCTGGTGCCGGAGGCTTCAGAGGGAATGAACAGAACAGGGCAATCATCTAGTGATCCATCCAGTGCCATCCAGTCCCAGCTTCTGGCAGTCAGAGGTTTAGGGACACATTCCTGACCATTTTGGCTAATAGCCATTGATGGACCTATCCTCCATGAACTTATCTCATTCTTTTCTGAATCGATTGGAAATGGCAAAAGATTGTACAGGAGGCATGACCCCCTCATTGTGAAGGTGAGGGTCCCTGTGACACAGAGAATGCCACAGGGGCTGTATTGGTTTGGTCCCAGGAAGTGATGAGTGTGTCGAGCTGATCAGACGGGCACTCCACCTGCTGCCTAAGATAGATTTACAGACCAAGTACTCCCTCCAATTCAGTTTGATGGGGTGAGGGAGACGCATGGTTGAAAACAGTTGAGTGATTAGCGTTGCCTTCATGAAACATACCTCTGCAAGGAGGGGGAGCCTGTGACTGAAAGGGTGGGAATTCAGATCACTTCCACAAACTTGCCCGCTGCCCCAGGTACAACTAAAGCTTCCCCTGGTGTGGTTGTGTCTGGGCGAATTAAAGCCAGGAGTTATCAGAGAAATGGGAAACTTGGGCTTTTCCTCTGCCTCGGCGTCTTCCTACTGTGACAGGAGTTATCGAAGTCACCGCCCGGATGCTGGTAACCGCTATCCCAACCTTCCTCATGAAACAAACTCTGAGGAGGAGGTGCAGAGGGGCTCGCTTCTGGTGTGATCACTGCAATTTCCCCCCTAAGGTCCTGTACTTGTTCCCTGAAGTCTTCTTCCCTCTGTTTACAACTGTAGTGATCCATGAAGGATCCCCGTTGCTTTAAATACAATCGCTCCTGAGGCATTTTGAACATACTTTTTAAATCATTGGCTTTGTTTGTACTGCAACTTCTCACATTCTTCCCTGCCAGATCCGTCCTGGCATTCTCCCAGCTTACATTAGTTTCTTCCAAGTTGGAAGTGATACAAGAATTAACCTTACTCAAACTGTCAAGTTGCTGGCTTAACCTGTTAGTTTCCTCTCAGGTTTTGTTGATCCTCTAAAGCCCTGTCTAATTCTCTGACTTTGGTGTGAAAGGCTTAACATGACAGAAAAAAGGCACTCTGTATTTTTACCCCTTAATTCCTTCTCCTTTCCTTTCTTAGGGCTTTCAGTCCAAAATATCCCTGACACAGATTCCCAGGGTCCATAGTCATAAACAACATCTAGCACTGATGAACTGCCCCTATTATCTGAAATAAATATTTTTTACAAAGGATTCTAATAGCCTCTGATTGCCAGCTGACACAATTTGTATTTCCTAGGGCTCTGGCATTTAGCCTGAGTTAGCTCTTTCTGTTATACAATACAGATCTATTGTCTTTTTTAAGATGCCCCCTAAGGCATATAGCTGCAAAAATTGGGGTGGGGGTGAGGTGGGGAAAGGTCTGAAATCTGTCATCAACCAAAGTAAAAACCTCAGCGTGGTAACTGTTCTTTTACTGAGAACTAGCTAGTGACCCTATATTCAAAACAGCTTTGATTGAACTCTGATTACTGATGCTCATCTGGGGTGCCAATTGTTACCTAAAATGTTTGGTTCTCTATCAATTATCACAGTTAACCAGATTTAGTAACCCACTAGCATTAGTCAAAGATCAGTCAGCACAAATGCAGAAAGGTAAGGGTTAAATACTTTCCCACTCCATTGATCTGGGGATACAACCAGCATCATGGACTATTCTGGATAAATAACTTGCTGCTTAGGAGTATATATTCCTCAGGTTGTTATCATGGGCACAAACTCCCCCAAATTAGTTTGTGTCATTCTTTCCCTATTTCCATTCCCATGCTGTCTGCACTTGCTATCCACGCTTGTTGGAAATTTGGATCTAGTTTCTTGCAACAATTATATCAGCTATTTATTATTTTCAGAAGCCTCAGCAAAATACTATTTTATCTCTGTGTGTGCGAAGAACAAAACCTTACCCACAATTTTTAATATATTTCAGTATAGAGAAAAATGGAAAAGATAGTCACTTTAGCATAAGTATGAACATAAAAACAGCCATAGTGGGTCAGACAAAAGGTCCATCTAGCTCAGTATCCTTTCTTCTGACAGTGGCCAATGCCAGGTGCCCCAGAAGGAATGAACAGAACAGGTAATCAGAAGTGATCCATTCCCTGTCACTCATTCCCAGCTTCTGGCAAACAGGATTCTCTTAAAAATATATAATATTGGCAAAATAATTTTGGTAACAGGCTGATTGCCAGCCTTTACCTGGTTTGTGAATCGCTCTGGGCTTAGGTAGGAGACGGGTGTCCAGTCACCTAGACGGAAGCAGCAGTGTGCATGCTCAAAGGCAGAAACATAGGCACCTAGAGAACTTTTACCCGGAAAACATAGGCGCTGTATGAGTTTAGGTGCCTGCAGCATTCATCAGGTGTTTTGTTGATCTCAGTGGAGCCAAAACTGTGACTTAGGTGCCTAAACTTGAGATTTATGTGGCTAAATCTGGACTTATATGCTTAAGTACCTTATGGATCTGGGCCTAACTCTATGAAAGTCAGTGTATTACACATGTATGAGATCAGAATCCGGACCCCAGTGTCCTGGGGGAAAATGTTACTTCATTCTCTACTTTTTATATATAAAAAGAGTTCTCTTTTAATACACTTATAATTGGTACATTTAAAAGAGGAAAACAGATCTGGAAGCCTTTAGCATGTGTACCAAGCTACAGGTAAGGCATGCTCAGCACAGAGGGGGTTGCAATGGTGGCCTTAAGGGATCTTTGTGGTGAGACAGACGTAAAGGAAACCTGGCCATTTACTTCCCTTACTACCCTGTTAGTGGCTGTCAGAAAGATGCAAAAACTATTCTGGGGTTCTTTGCCACCTGAGGATATTCCTACACATGAGGAATCTGCCTGTGGCCAAGTAAACTGCTTTCAGAATTGTTTGGCACTGGTGGAGGGGCCCAAAGCAGCCTGAGCACACTGGATAAGCAGGCCAGCTGTAGGCATAGTTAAAAGAGTGAATGGAAGCCATGTTAGCATCGGGAAAGAAAAAAAACCAAATCAACAAATACATAATACTAGGCCAGAGCACAAATATACAAAACAAGTTTTGAATCTGGACATCCTCCACACCACAAAAAAAGGGCATCAGCTTAAATTCTGCATGCTCACAGGGGGCCTTAAAGGCAGCACAAACAGCAGAGTCCTGCTGGGTAAGGAGACACAATATAGTCCTACTAGGCAAGGCTGTGGGGAGGGTGTGCCGGGAGCCTGTTTCCCCTGTACCTTTGGGGCAGTGCTCCCTAGCATTTCTCTCAACGGTCACATGGAGGAAAGTTGGGTTGGGGCTGGGAAGAGGCATGGCTGTGGATCAGTCACTATACAGATACCCAGGTCAAAATCCTCCATTGGAGGAATGGAATGTGCAAAACCATAAAGCGGCAGTAGCAATCAAGAAGGGTTTGCTAGTGCAGATGGCCTGGGTGAGTGGAATGGAAATTTTGTCCTTTCCCAGCCTCTGTACAGAACCTGAGAGCAAAGACTACAGACCTGGGCTTCACACAGGCGTTGAGGATTTGGCCCTTTTCCAGCAAGTCAAAGGTATGCATCAAATCAAAAGGGGAAATGTGACTGTGAGGGAGTAGTAACTCTGTATCACAGGCTGTGATGATTCGGTGATCATTTCTCCCAAATTTGGCTTGCACATCTGTTTTATATGTAGGCAATTTTATATTAGTAATGCAAGAGAGATGTAAGCAAGTGATAAGGCTTAATCTTAGTATATGTGTAATGTTCCTCAGGTGGCACGTGACCAGGATTATCACCAAATTTGGCTGGCTGGTTTTATCATTATTTTCCCTGGCTTCAGTCTGGTACTGATGGAAGTGTAATAAACACTAACAATTTTGTAACTGAGGATTTTACAGCTGTGAAAACCTTTGCAGGTTAGCCTAGACTCAGACACATATTTATTTATAACTTCCACCAAGCAGTGGGAAATCTTATTCTTCCTGCAACTAGGAACACATTGGTTTTACGCCTGTAAAGCTCTTACTGAATTCCTATATAAGCTTTTCTTTCAAATAGCATCATCACTCCTGCCTTTATTTGTCTGCTTCTGGAAAACAGCACAAACCCACTGGTGTAAATACTGGCTGATCATTAAGGCAGGAAGACAGAACACAAACAGCTGGAACATAATAACAGGGCTGGCCTTAGGGAAAATGGTGCCTTAAGCAAATTTGCATTTCGGCCCACCTGGCCCTGATGGGCATGGCCCCTGCCATTGCCCTTGGTCCTTGTGGGTATCCCCTCATTGTCCCTGGCCCCTGTGGTTCTCCAATCCTTCATGCCCAACCCATGCACCCTCTTGCACCCCTAACCCCTGAACTGTGCTCCCTTCACCCCAGCCCCTACACCCTGCTCCTGCGCCCACATAGGGAAACTGACCTGGATGCACAAAGCAACTGGCACTGCTCCTCGCTCCCCCCCTTGAATGCTGCTCCTCCGCACCCTCCTATGGGGCTGTAAGGGAATGAGCAAGGAGGAATGTCAGGGCTCCCTGCATCCTGGTTACTTTCCCCACCTGAGCTGCGTAAGGGCAGGGCAGGAGAGCAGCAGTTCCTGATGCTTGCCTCACACCACAGCTCAAGTGGGTAAAGTGACCGGGATGCATGGAGCGCTTGGTGTTGCTCCTCGGTCCCCCCACCCTCGAGGGAACATGAAGGAATGTTGCAGGGGGAGCAGTATCTGTATGTCACTGCTCACTCCCTGCATGTTCCTCTGCTGGACGGAAGCAGGGGAAAATCCGGCCAGCCCTCCACGCAGCGCTTGCCTGCAAACCAAGAGAAGTTTCTGACTCTACACCGGCAGCGCGCCCCTCTGCGCTGCCACACGGCACTCCTTTGACCATGGCGCCCCGGGCAGTCAGCCGGGTGGCCCATCCCTAAGGCCAGCCCTGCACAATAACACAAACTTGTTGAAAATAACAGGATATTTAGCCTGTGACAGCATTAGCTCCATAGAAGTTCTATTCCCTGGGCTACCTACTAATCATCACCCTTACAAAACTATCCAATAGGAATAGTAAATCACCTAATATAAAATGTGTCTCAACATTTTTGTAGGGATAGAAGTAGCCTAAGGGGTTAGGAACACTTTGAAAGGTGCATACTCTCCAGTACTCATTATGCTGCAAAATTGCACTCAGGGAACAAAGTTGTGTTGGGTCCTCCTCAGCTGCTGTAAATTGACTTCCACCGAACTATGTCTGCTTATACCAACTGAGGATTTGGTCCATGATCTTCAGTTAAATCCATTTTTTATCATGAGGCACTGGTACATTATTTACTGAGGGAAATATATTCCAAACAACAATAGTGTCAGGACTAGAGGTGGCTGAAAAATTTCTAACTGTTTCAATTAAACGAGGATCACATTTTTCAAAAATATTTTTGCAAAAATATTCTTCCCATTTTTCAACCAGCTATAGAACTGGCAAAAAGAAGAAAATCTCAACAGAAAACGGATAGAATTTTCTCATTTTTCAAGCTGCTCTGATTGGGACACTGATGGCCTAGTGAGACAGTACAATGACCGATTGTCCATAGTCATAAAAGCACTAACAAAATGCCCCCTTTTTATCTCTCACCTTCCACAGAACACTATGGTTCATGGATAAACTGGGTCAGGAGAAACAAGAGGTTTCAGCAAAAATATTTCCTGTAGTCTTATGCCCCATCTATCAATGAGACCCTGAGATCCTTACAGATCCTTATTGTCTCTGCCAGAGTGACTGCCGAATTGCTATGAATCTGGAATATGAACTGATTTATCAACCCACAGTCCCTGCCTGCATTCTCCGATCCTAGCAGTGGCTGTACAAAGAATTCCTAACCTCCCGTCTGCGACAAAATCACTGACACAGAACAATCTCCCAGAATCCCTGAAATCATAGTGGATTGAATTAGGCTGCAAATTCATTAGCACCTTATAAAAATGTGGCCAATTTACACAACTGAAAATCCCCTAAGCAACAAATTTTGAGCTACAGCCTCAGACTCCAACCCCTACTCTTCATTGCTGGCAAAAGCCAGTTAGGAGACTTTGCTGACGGTAATCACTAGGTGAGGGCATACTCTTGGCTACCCTGAAACATACAACAGCGCATGCTGCACTCAGAAATCTGTCAATCATTTTGAATAACTATTACAATTACTGCTTGGTGTCTACTCTTCTTGTTTGGATCCAGTGACTGAAAATCTAGTGAACTGCTCTCTCCAACAACTTTGACCCTTTAGAGTCAGGCTTCACACCTGAGCATAGCACTTAGACAGCATTAGTGGAGCTGGTGAGTGATTTCCTAACGGTAATGAACAAAGAGGAAACGTTTGTGCTTGTATTTTGAGAGCTGTCAACCACAGTTGATCATTAGATGCTGGGAGACCAGGCAGGAGTGGACCAAATTTCACTGAAGTTATTTCTTCTTGGAAAGATCCAGAGGGTGTTGATAAAGTAGTTTATATACTTTTCTTTCCTTTTCTGGGGCAGGGAAGGGAGAGCATTTGCAGTCCATAGATGATATTTTGCTAAAACAATTTCCCTTTATACCCTAGTAGTTTTTTTATTAAAAAAAGGTGTAGGCTTATATTAAGAAGAAAAGAGAGGTAATGGTTGCAGGGCTGTGGTGTAGTTCACACTTTAGGGCGATTCATTTCTTTGCATCCTTGCTGTTTTGTTGTAGGAGTACAGCCTAACTGAAGACAGTCAGTCTTTAATGAATAAAGCCATGTGTAATTTCTAGCTGTGGTCATCTCATCAGCTTTATGTGCATGTAAATGGCTTTTTTTGTGGGGGGGGAAGGAGTTGTGCCCATATTTCATTTTGAAGGGCATCTGTGCCTATGTTCTACCCTTCTTTTAAACCAGCTGCCAATTTTTGTATGTATTATTTCTACCTTACTCTCCATCTCCATACAGGCTAATATTTTCATCATCAAAAAACAAACTACACTATGTAATCATTTTCGGAAATGCTCCCCTGATCTTGATCCCTTTAATTAAATTCTGTTTGTTTTTGCTTTCTATGTTTAAAATCGCAGCCCTATAGTATGTCAGCCCTTCTTTTGCTCTCGTGTTACTTTTTGGTCATTCTCTCGATGAAGCATCACTGTGCCACCACTACACGTTTTTTAATTAATTTCACCACAGTCTTCATCTTTGTGATTATCTTCGCATCTTGAACACCTGGTCTGACTTTAGAAATTACTTGCCATCTGGTCAAATACTGGGTAATTATACGAACTTAATGGCAGGATAAAATACTGTTTGTTAAGAGACTTGATAGTCCCTGTTCCCCTTACCTCCCATATAGGTTGGTTCCGTTAAATTAAACACCATCAAGTTAACTCATTTTTTCCTTTCATCGACTTTCAAAATGTAACATCCAAAACCATCTCTTGGGGTTAGTTCAGTTTTAATCTCTGCAGACATCATGTCTCTAAGAACTCCATGAATTTCTTCTTTAGATTCTCTGATATGATACTTATTCAATAACTTCCATTGCCTATGAATAAATGAAGCAGTAAATGGCTCTTGTCTGGCAAGTAAATGCTGAGACAACTGCAGGGGAGCCATTTGTTAGGCGTACACACAAATGGAACATCACTAATGTGCCACAAATATGTTTTCCATAAAATTTAATATTACTAGAGGCATGGACCTGGCAGATGATATGCTGCACAATGCTATAAATAAAGCTGATTCTTGTGAAAAGTCAGTGGATCGGATAATGAATTTCATGCAGTATGGTTCATTTTATGACACCTGAGTGAATAACGTTTTTTCCATTTAGTTACTGGCTGGGGAAACTACTTGAGATAGAATTTGTACTAAGCACCCATCACAAGCATTGTCAGTACTTTGCTAACATTCCTTTTTTTTATAACAACTTCTTACTTTTTTGAAAATGACAAGAGACAAATATTGACATCTCTTTTATCATTAATTTTTATCATCCTTTGTAATTTCTCCAATCATATAGTTAGAAGAAAAAATAAAAGAATGCGAGGTTTTTGCATTAGATAATATATCTACTACTAAAAAGGGTATATATTTTCACTTCAGGGTAACTAATGCACATGAATTACCTGAAATATGAGGCAAGCTTGGTGAGGTCAACTGCTGGAGGGGGCACTGGGCTATTTACCCTGCAGTAAAACTAAAGTGCCTGGTCTTCACTGTGTGCTTACCTCAGGATAGCTTGTGTGTTAGTTACCTCAAAGATTTAAAAAAAGGACCTTTTTTTAGTAGTGAAATCAAAGCCTTAAAAAGGT
Organism: Dermochelys coriacea; assembly: GCF_009764565.3. NCBI lineage: Eukaryota > Metazoa > Chordata > Testudines > Dermochelyidae > Dermochelys > Dermochelys coriacea. The sequence goes on from NC_050068.2 coordinate 113,787,997, forward strand.
ACCTCAAGTGAAATCCCCCCCCTTTTTTTACATCATTTTCAATGAGGAATAACTACACAAGGGTTCTGCTATTTTGCAGGTAATCCAGAAACAAAAGCAGAAGGTTAAAATGAAATCTTCTCTCTTGCTGGGTGTGGTTCTAGATATACAGTATTTGTAAATGTAATTTTTCAAATTCAAGAACTATACATTTCTTTTATTTTCCAGAACACATTCATAAAAGACTCTATGTGAAATAATGATGCCAAATTTTCTAGTACAATTCTGGTAAATATACAGGGTGAAATCCTGGTCCTATTGAAATTCATGGCAAAAGTGCCCTTGATTTCAATAGGGTCAGAATTTCACCCATATATGAGAAGTGGATTTATCAGGATATGAAATGTATTCAGGATACAAAACAGATGATCAAATGTGGACACAGAACTGAAAAAAACCAAACACCAAGTATTTTGAGGTGGCTTCATTTCTTCACAAAACCCAAGAACAGAAATTATCTTTTATACATAACCCTGTTAAACTTTTAGTGATATCAATTTGTGTTTTGTGTATGAGTAATATCAATCTCCTGGATCTTTCATTTTATTTTCAATGCCTAGGAGGTGTTGTTCCAAGCCCAAAAATATAAATGACACTAGATGTAATTTAAAATCAAAAGAATAAGATTTTGATTGCAAATTTTGTGTGACTGAGAAAATTATTTTCTGTGAAACATTAGACATTACTGCTGGTGTGACAGGTTTAGGGACAGGTTACTGATCTGCAAATGTAACGTAAAGAGAAGAGACAGCTAGCAGGGACCCCATCTAGGTGAGGAAAATAGGCCATGTTGGAAAACCTGTTGTCTAACATGCATCTAAACACAATTTTTCACCTGATGCATGCACAGTTTAACACCTTTCAATATAGTGCTAGCTAATCTTGATTGAAGCTAACTGGCATAGTCTAGTCTAGAGGGGCCTCAGATGAGATAAACTAGCCACACTCCATAAGTTTCAATTCCTTTATATTTTGGTTATTTAGGGAGGGATAAATCTCTGGGTAGTGTCACCCTGTCTCTCTTTTTTTGATTGATTTTATATAATAAGGGAAACAAAGAATCAGGAATGCTGGGGAAGAATTGAAATCCCTCTCTCATAGGACTGCAGTGTGGGCGACGGGTGTGAATTACAGAGCGTACCAAAATGTGCTCTATGCCCTGTGTGAATGCTGCTAGTATGAACTAAATGGTACCTAGTTTGCATTAATGTAAATCTGATTACGCTAACATGAACAGTTCATGCCATCAGCGTCCGTGTGGAACGGGTAGAGGGCGACATTTTGGTTATGTTCTACAATTCACACTCTGCAGCCCACACTGCAACACAGGATAGTCAAAGCCTCTGGGTCTGACCTTGGGGACTTCTCTGGTGTCAGCAGCAATAAGAGGGAGAGACTATTTCTGCTCTTGGATACGCCAAGCAACTCCATTAAAGGGAGTTACATACAAGGCTCTGAGGAGGGACTCATGAGCCCAAACTGTTTTACATAAGCTGAAATCTTAATGCCAAATTGTGCCCTTGACTCAGCATGCAGCCTTCCACTGTTGCTTAAGGGCGGTATATGACCCTGTATTATCAGATATATTCCTCTTCAACATTTACAGCCTCCAGGTGGCGGGATCAGACTTTTTATTCTTTTTTTCCATTCTTCCATTTTCTCATGTTGTCAATGTAACCATGGTCCTGGTCAAGCTGTAAGCAGGGGGAGAATCTAGTACCTCAAAGCATGAGCTTTTACTGGTTGAGCTAAATGACTAAATTTATTGTAACAACTAAAATGGGAAATAGCTGACTCAGAGGTAGTACTGCTGAAAAGGATCTGGGGGTCACAGACTGAATATGAGTCAACAATGTGATGCACTTGTGAAAAAGGCTAATATCATTCTGGGGTGTATTAACAGGAGTGTCATCTGTAAGACATGGAAGCACTGGTGAGGCCTCGCAGGAGTACTGTGTCCAGTTCTGGGGCACCACACTTTAGAAAAGATGTGGACGAATTGGAGAGAGTCCAGAGGAGATAAACTAAAAAGATAAAAGATTTAGAAAACCTGACCTAAGAGAAAAGGTTAAAAAAAATTGAGCATGTTTAGTCTTGAGAAAAGTAGACTGAGGGAAGACCTGATAACAGTCTTCAAGTATTTAAAGGCTGTCATAAAGAGGACAGTGATCAATTGTCTCCATGTCCATGGACATGTACAACAAGTAGTAATGGGCTTAATCTGCAGCAAGGGAGATTAGGTTAGATATGAGGAAAAACTTTCTAACTATAAGTGTAGGTAAGATCTGGAATAGGCTTCGAAGGGAGGTTGTAGAATCCCCACCATTGGAGGTTTTTAAGAACATGTTGGACAAACATCTGTCAGAGATGGTCTAGGTTTACTTGGCCCTGTCTCAGCACAGGGGTGGGACTTGATGACTTCTTGAGGTATCTTCTAGCCCTGCGTTTCTATGATTCTAAGGTTCCATGATTATCCAAGTCATTAATGAAAATATGAACTAGTATCAGACACTGGACAGACCCCTGCAGTACCCTCTAGATACATCCTACAAGATTGATTGTGAACCACTGATAACTACTCTTTCAATACAGTCTTTCAATCAATTTTGCACCCTCCTTATAGTAATATCATCTAGACCACATTTCCCTAATTATAAAACTGAACATAAAGAAAGGTTTGTCTGCAGAAAGATGCTACCTCCAAACTAAGCATTCCTGGGTGCACACATAAGAATTGCCATAAAGAGATCAGACCATTGATCCATCTAATCCAGTATTCCTTCTCTGATAATGACCAGTACCAGGTATTTTTGAGGAAGATGAAAGAAACCCCAGTAAGAACTCTGGAATAACCTACTCATAGGGCTGTTTTCTTCCTAACCCCTAATCCAGTCCTCTTGGAAATGGGACTAGATGCAAGAATATGAACAAACTGTTCATGTGTGGCAGCAGGGCCCAAAGGGACAGTTAGTGTGGAGTAGATTCACACCTCAGCTTCCTGCGAACTAAATGTTCATGTAGACAAACCTTTAGACCAGTGGTGGGCAACCTGCGGCCCATCAGAGTAATCCGATGGTGGGCTGCGAGACAGTTTGTTTACAGTTGCACGGCCGCCCGCAGCTTCCAGTGGCCACGGTTTGCTGTTCCCAGCCAATGGGAGCTGCAGGAAGCGGTGGCCAGTATGTCCCTGCAGCCCACGCCACTTCCTGCAACTCCCATCGGCTGGGAACAGCAAACTGTGGTCACTGGGAGCTGCGGACGGCCATGCAAATGTAAACAAACTGTCTGGCGGACCGCCAGTGGATTACCCTGATGGGCCATGTGCAGCCCGCAGGCTGCAGGTTGCCCAGCATTGCCTTAAACTGTATCCAAATCTTCAAATCAGACTTCTCACTGGAAAACCAATGAACAAGGTCCCAGAATTCAGCTATCACATGGAAGATGGGTGAGAATGGTGTCAATGGTTGAACACTGGTGTTGAAAGAAGATGTTCTAACTATCCATATTCATGTGTAGTCTTTTTGGGAATTCTACCTCTTAGTTCCAATGAGAAATGTAAACAACATTAATGCTGAAGAGACAAGACTGAACCAACTTCTCTTGGTGAAAGAGAGAAGATTTCAAGCTTAGAGAGAGCTCTTCTTCAGACCAGTATCTTGTCTCTTTCACCACCTTGTCTCTCTAATATCCTGTGACCAACATGGCTGCAACAATGCTGCAAACAACATTAATGATAAAGTATTTCTGATTGAATTCAAAGGGTTAGTTTGTATTTCTATGATTAAACAAATCATATACTAGTGTTCCTCTGGCTGAGTGTGAAGGTAAGTAGTGCTGTGGCTGTCCACAGTTTGCACTGTACTGAGTACACTCATTGTTCCTCATTGTTCTTTCTCCTGTCCAGGTGCAGCCTGTCATCACTCTAATAAACTAATAGACATCACTCAGTGGATTGCTCTGCAACTGGCTCTGGCTGAAGCAGTCATCTTACCTACAGCTGGTCAGCAGAACAATGGTCTTTTTGTCAGGTGGTAAGAGCACTGGAGCAGCTGCAATTCCATTGGAATATTCCTCTAAAATAGAGCTTCACTATATTTGGGCCCAAACAAAATCCCTCCTCACACCCAATTTTAAGGACTAAAGACAGGATTAAATGTATTTACAGCTCATATATAGGCTGGATGTCTGGAATCCTTATCAAAACATCATAATATTTATACCCTTTATATAGAACCATAGACTTATTATTATCAAGAAGTTGCCTAATCTGTGATCAACAGCTTTACCTGATTATACATCAGTAAGCTCTCTAGCTAAAAAATATATTGCATAGAGTATTTCCAGCAAGAATATGACACCAGTGATCAATTCTATACCTTATAAAACCTACCTGTCTCACTCATTAAGTGGATTTCTGTGGAAATACTGTCTCTAAAGACTGTCAAATAATATAACTGAGTTGACATTAAATGGAAAATTGATCTAGTGACTAAAGAGGCTAACTTTGTGACATGTTTTCTATGCTAGGAATTTCAGAATTTTCAGCTTGCTACAGTGTAAAATGTAATCTAGAGCTGCCACATAATGATACTGCAATATTTTGGAATGATTATTGTTGTAAGAAATTAACTACTAGCATTTATTATTAGCTTTTTGCACAATTAATTTGAGTTTACCAATAAACTTTAGGTACTGATAATGAATCATTTCCTAATAATATATATCCATCTGTCTTCAACTTACTTGAAGCATTAGACATTTTTCTTAGCTTTTTTTCTTGTTTCTATGATCTGCTGCAATATTTAACATTTTGTCTCAATAGACTGATTACCATTTTGTGACACACAATTGTCACAAAAAAGCTGCCAGCACAGCTCCACATTATATATACAACTCTATGACTTTGAGAAGTTACTGTCACTGATGCCCCCTCAGCTATCAGTATGTTTCAGACTGAATGGCTCAATAACTCTCCTCAGCATAAAGAAAAGGAGGACTTGTGGCGCCTTAGAGACTAACAAATTTCTATGAGCATAAGCTTTCGTGAGCTACAGCTCACTTCATCGGATGCATTCCTAGGCATGTGGCCTCTATTCAGAACTTCAGAGCCAGATAATTCCTTCTAGATATATTTTCTGCCCCCTCTCAAAGACCGATATGTAAATCTGGTTTAGTAGAGGCACAGAACAAACAGAAACAAAGCTTTGTAAGTTAAGGGGGACAGAGTATTGGTAATTTTAGTGGTCATCTAATGATATCAGAATACAAAGAGGATATCTGAGCATCTGGCTTTCTGGCAGCAACAAGGACTGAAGCTTTCTGTTGTGGCAATCTGTGAATGCAGCTGGTAGGAATGAAGATTTTGTTAATATGCTCAGTAACTATGCTATCCTCTAATCACGGTATCCTTGATATCCCACAGTAAACATCTCGTTTACAAAACAAAGGTTATAAAAACAACACATTATACAAGTGTCCAACTCAGAAATCATGTGGTCTTGTATTTTAATGAAAGAATAGTCATTACTATTAAATCTGGGTCTGAAACATTTACAATGCCTGTTATACACAGAGAGTGGAAAGAATACACCATAGTGAAAATGAAATGAGTTATTCTAACAAGTTTGAGATGATCATATATTTCTGTAGCAGTGGAGCCTAAAATTTTACCTTTCTGAAGATCTGCATACTTAGTTTAATAATATCCTCTCTCATCTCTACTGCTCATCTGTGAAGTCAATGGCAGTTTTGCTTGAGTAAAGAAAGCAAGCTGATACCCTTAGTTCATTGCAGTTCAGATGCTGTCTACATTATTAATGACAGGTTTCAGAGTAGCAGCCGTGTTAGTCTGTATTCGCAAAAAGAAAAGAAGTACTTGTGGCACCTTAGAGACTAACAAATTTATTAGAGCATAAGCTTTCGTGAGCTATAGCTATAGCTCACGAAAGCTTATGCTCTAATAAATTTGTTAGTCTCTAAGGTGCCACAAGTACTTCTTTTCTTTTTACATTATTAATATAACTTAGTCTAGTGGATTGCGCCCTCTACTGATTGTCAGGAGTCCAGGGTTTTATTCCCAGCTTTGTCACAGACCTACTGTGCAAACTTGGGCAAGTCACTTCTCTCTGTGCCTCTGTTTCCCCTCCTATCCTTTGTCTGCTGTAGCTATTTACATAGTCAGCTCTTTAGTGCAGGGATTCCCGCTCTTACTATGTGTTGTATAGTGCTAACTATGAGGGGGGGCCCATCTCTGTTGGGGCCTCTCAACGGTAGTGTGATACAATAACAACAAAATGATAGCAAACTCAGTCGTGGCTCAACACATTGCAAAACAGTTCGAGCTGCCCTTTGTTAATGGGACCAAATCAATGTATAATCAGCTTTAGAGAGTGCTTTAGCCAACGGTTTCATCTAGGCTATCATATGCTTTTAAAATCTGCTTTACAGCACAGCTAGGCCTCAAACAAGTTTAACAGCCAATGTTTTACTCAGTAGCCTTTCATTGTTTAGACAGGGAGTAGTGAAAGTATAGTGTGTGTGTGTGTGTGGGGGGTGTCTGTCAGTGTAATCTACAATTTTGTCCATCACCATGATATCTCTGTACCAGGAAAAAAAAAACACCCGAGTATTTGATTGCTTACAGTTCACTCCTAGGTATATCACATACCAGATACAACCACAACCACCTCTTCCATTTTGTCTGATCCCTTTCCATTTTGTTACTTTTTTTCTCTCATTTACTGGGACGCTGATACATTAAAATCAAGAATATTATATGCCAGAGACGACAAAACACAGGATAATACAATCACCTTTCAGCCTGTCCTCCAGGGAGCATCACAAATCCACTTGATATACTCAATGCTAGATTTGACATTTAGATGCTGTGTTTATCTGAAAGACAGATCCCTCTTTCTTACACATGTTGGAGCCAGTGCCTGGATCTCCACTGTCTTTTCCCTGTGCAGTCATGTATAGTTGTATAAAGAGAGTATGAAAAGCTACTGGTGTAAGTGAATGGGAAATTTTGATTTTGTAATGTTTCACACCCACTTAGTACACATAAATGACTATACAAGTCAACTAGGCAGTGAAGAATCAGACCACTAAGGTGGCTCAGAATTTAGTCTTTCAATGTCAAATGCAATTACTCAGTTATTTATATTAAGAAGAGTCTGTTTCACATGGTATCATGTGACTATTTTAAGATTTTTGATTTCCAAAAAGCAAGTCAATGTAGTTTAAACATAACTGTTCCTTTTCCTCAACACAATTTTTTGTTTTTTGGCCAGAGTACCAAGTCCCATAGCTGGATCAGATATTACTGGGTTGACGTATCCTCTTGCAAAAGAAAATAATAAAAACTTCCACACACACAGCACTGGGAAACTAGACTTTTGTAGTATACTCTATCCATAGTGTATAGTGACTGTCCATAAACAAGTAAAATGGTCTGTAGCTCCCTTTGCTTGTTGAGAACTCCATGTTAGATTATGTGATAAGAGCAATTTTAATAGGCTGAATGGTTCTTGTCTGAAAAGGTGATGCTGTTCCAAAGTGTGCACAGACATGTTTACTTCGCTGTCTTTTATAAGAGGTTATTCTGTACAATTTTTAATAGATTTAAAACTGAAACAGGTAACTGAATTCATTTGAAATAAGCCCAGTGTTGTGTTTTCTGTAGTTTTATTGGTTTATTTGAAATGCTGATTTGTATTAGCAGAGCATGAAATAAAAAGAGCATTATGGCTGCACATGCAAGATAAGTAGAAGTAGTATTCACATATTCATGCTTCACGTCTCTTTTTGGGGCCTGTTTTTGTATTTGTATTATTAAAGGCTACGTCTGGTAGCCTTCATTATCAGCTGCATTTTTAGACACAGCCTGTGAGGTATAATAAAGTCTTATTTTAATGCTGCTAATTTTTCCTTAACCTTACTTTTTTAGGAGATTTGCATACTAGCTTTAAAAAGAGACACTGTCAAGATAAAAATTGTGAGTGCGACTTGTGTTCACGCACTTGTGAAATACTTTGGGCCCCTGAAGTGGAAATATCCTCACCTCTATTACTCTTAGCACTTTAGATCGTCCAAACCATGGTGCTTATCTTACAAACACATACACACAGAAGTAACGTTATCTTAATGGGACTAGCTAATGTGTGTAAAGTAAGCACCTGCCTATGTGTGAAGACGATCAGAGCCATAAAGCGTTATTCGGCACTGCCTAGCACTTTGTGTCCTCGTTTATACTTGTGCAGTGGTATCAAATCAGAACTCATACTGACAGTAGCGATACCTTTTTACGTACACTTTGCTCTCACTTTGAATAGGAGTAAATGAAAACAGGAGGTTCATTGCAGTGAAGAATTAAGGTGTTAGGCCAGGTCTACACCACAAACTTACCTTGGTATAACTATGTTGCTCAAGGGTGTGAAAAATCCACATTCTTGAGCGACACTGTTATACCGACCTAACCCCGGTATAGACAGCGCTATGTCAACGGGAGAGCGTGTCCTCCACAGCCTTTTGTGGAGTTGGCGTACATACACCAATGGAAGAAGCTCTTCCTTCGGCATGACAGCATCTTCACTAACATGCCGCAGTGGCGCAGCTGTGCCCCTGCAGCAGTGTACGTGAAGACAAATCCTTTGTTTTTGCATTTCACTCAGCCAGAACATTTAAATTAGAGGGATCAATTTCACATTGCTTACAGTTAGTTTGAATCTTTGGTTCTCACTCATTAGCTCATCAGGGTTGTCCCTGGACTTCCAAAGTGGCAAAAAAATGCTCCAACTCAAAAGTTTATTTTCACTGAAATTGTAAAAAATAAAATAAAAAAATAAAATAAAATAAATAGGGACCTAAGCTATTTGACCGTGGTTCTTAAGTGTCTGAACAAGAATTTTACTTGGACCACAGAACACAGTTATTTAAGCTTCCCCCCATTTAAAACAGCTCTCTTGTTTAAAAAAAAAAAACCTGGCAATTTTTTTAAATGGAACATTATAAAATTTGACTGACCTACTTAGCAGTCATCTTTGATAGCCTCATTAACATGCTTCTAATGGAAGTCCATCAGCAGTTGAAAGTCGCAGCAGGACACGTATACTTTATACCTCCCATTCAGCTGCATCCCCCATTCCTTCCATTAAAATGGCATTTCGATTTCTTGTGACAGAGACAGTACTATAGTCCCAGGTAGGCATCTAACTGGCATCAGTACCCACCCCGAGTGTTCAATAACATATAAGTATTAGGTTTCAGAGTAGCAGCCATGTTAGTCTGTGTTCGCAAAAAGAAAAGGAGGACTTGTGGCACCTTAGATACTAACAAATTTATTTGAGCATAAGCTTTCATGAGCTACAGCTCACTTCATCGGATGCATTCAGTGGAAAATACAGTGGGGAGATTTATATACACAGAGAACATGAAACAATGGGTGGTACCATACACACTGTAAGAGTGATCACTGAAGGTGAGCTATTACCAGCAGGAGAGCGGGGGTGGGGGGCAACCTTTTGTAGTGATGATCAAGGTGGGCCATTTCCAGCAGTTGACCAGAACGTCTGAGGAACAGTGGGGGGTGGGGGGGTGGAATAAACATGGGGAAATAGTTTTACTTTGTGTAATGACCCATCCACTCCCCGTCTCTATTCAAGCCTAAGTTAATTGTATCCAGTTTGCAAATTAATTCCAATTCAGCAGTCTCTCGTTGGAGTCTGTTTTTGAATCTTTTTTTGTTGAAGAATTGCAACTTTTAGGTCTGTAATCGAATGACCAAAGAGATTGAAGTGTTCTCCGACTGGTTTTTGAATGTTATAACTCTTGACGTCTGATTTGTGTCCATTTATTCTTTTATGTAGAGACTGTCCAGTTTGACCAATGTACATGGCAGAGGGGCATTGCTGGCACATGATGGCATATATCACATTGGTAGATGTGCAGGTGAACGAACCTCTGATAGTGTGGCTGATGTGATTAGGCCCTGATGGTGTCTCCTGAATAGATATGTGGACAGAGTTGGCAACGGGCTTTGTTGCAAGGATAGGTTCCTGAGTTAGTGGTTCTGTTGTGTGGTGTGTGGTTGCTGGTGACAAAGTCACAAAGTTCAGCCACCAGGTTTGCTGTGACGTTATTGGGGATATTGTTCTTGACTGCTTGTAGTCCATCTTTGTGTGGAATGTTGGTGTAGAGGGCTTCTACATCCATAGTGGCCAGGATGGTGTAGTTGGATGGATGGATTGTAGTTTCCTCAGGAAGTCAGTGGTGTCTCGAAGATAGCTGGGAGTGCTGGTAGCATATGGCATGAGGAGGGAGTCTACATAGCCAGACAATCCTGCTGTCAGGGTGCCAATGCCTGAGATGATGGGGCGTCCAGGATTTGCAGGTTTATGGATCTTGGGTAGCAGATAGAATACCCCTGGTCGGGTATTCAGATTGACAGAGCCAGAAGAATACCCAGAAGTCACCTACTACAGGACAGGTCCAACAAAGAAAATAACAGAACGCCACTAGCCATCACCTTCAGCCCCCGACTAAAACCCCTCCAACGCATCATCAAGGATCTACAACCTATCCTGAAGGACGACCCATCACTCTCACAGATTTTTGAAGTCAGGCCAGTCCGTGCTTACAGACAGCCCCCCAACCTGAAGCAAATACTCACCGGCAACCACACACCACACAACAGAACCACTAACCCAGGAACAAAAAGAAAAGGAGTACTTGTGGCACCTTAGAGACTAAGAAATTTATTAGAGCATAAGCTTTCGTGAGCTACAGCTCACTTCATCGGATGCATTTGTAGCTCACGAAAGCTTATGCTCTAATAAATTTGTTAGTCTCTAAGGTGCCACAAGTACTCCTTTTCTTTTTGCGAATACAGACTAACACGGCTGCTACTCTGTAACCCAGGAACCTATCCTTGCAACAAAGCCCGTTGCCAACTCTGTCCACATATCTATTCAGGGGACACCATCCTACGGCCTAATCACATCAGCCACACTATCAGAGGCTCGTTCACCTGCACATCTACCAATGTGATATATACCATCATGTGCCAGCAATGCCCCTCTGTCATGTACATTGGTCAAACTGGACAGTCTCGATGTAAAAGAATAAATGGACAAAAATCAGATGTCAAGAATTATAACATTCAAAAACCAGTCGGAGAACACTTCAATCTCTTTGGTCACTCAATTACAGACCTAAAAGTTGCAATTTTTCAACAAAAAACTTCAAAAACAGACTCAAATGAGAGACTGCTGAACTGGAATTAATTTGCAAACTGGATACAATTAATTTAGGTTTGAATAAAGACTGGGAGCGGATGGGTCATTACACAAAGTAAAACTATTTCCCCATGTTTATTCCCCACCCCCCACTGTTCCTCAGACGTTCTGGTCAACTGCTGGAAATTGCCCACCTTGATTATCAGTACAAAAGGTTTTCTCCCCCTCTCTCCCCCCTCCGCTCTCCTGCTGGTAATAGCTCACCTTAAGTGATCACTCTCCTTACAGTGTGTATGGTACCACCCATTGTTTCATGTTCTCTGTGTATATAAATCTCCCCACTGTATTTTCCATGGAATGCATCCAATGAAGTGGACTGTAGCTCATGAAAGCTTATGCTCAAATAAATGTGTTAGTCTCTAAGGTGCCACAAGTCCTCCTTTTCTTTTTATATAAGTATTATGATTTGATAGTATGCTTGTATGTTCAAGTGCTTTGAAGGGATCGGGCATCATCCACTATAATTAAGGTTGCAAAACATTTTCCAGTGTAAACCCTTGTTTTTAGATATTCATTGCTCTGTGGAAACAATTTGGGCTGATGTTTTTAAGGCTCTGTTTCAGTCCTGTTCATCAGTCTTTAATTAAAATCTCATGTGTCATTTTTCTACAAGTGGAAAAATGAATTCTCTTCCCATCATGAAAAAATTGTGCACCTTTTTCATGTTTAATAGGCCTACAGCCAAAGCGGTTGAAATTAGTGGGTTGCAATTTAGGTTGGAAATATTTCTCATTGTCTAACTGTGCACAGTCTTGATCCAAGGGAAATTCAATTTGACTTGGCTGAGTTATGAGCATGTGAAGTACTGATTTTTTTTTTTCACAAAATTGCTCAATATGCATCTAAGGAATGAGGCAAAGGCAATGTCAGTGGTTGAGTGCACAATCAACTCTGAATTGCTCTAAGTCAGGCCTGACACGCTTTTCAAATATGTCAGGGACCTGAGGAACTCCTGGGAACCAGGCATTTCTGAGCAATGTGCACTAGTGGGAATACATGAGTAGGTACATTTTATTGCACTGAGGGGTGAGGGACAGGTGTGGGCCTCTGCAGGCTAGAACGGATGTGGGGCTGATTGTAGGGTAGGAGGGGCTGAGTTGATGTGGTGATTGGGGTATGTATCATTAATAGCTGTGCTGGCCAGGTGTGGCAATGAGGGGGGCAAAGAATTGGAATTTTTCTTTTTTATTTGGAGAGGAGTTGAAAGCTCCACTCCATCAGGCAGCCAGTGACAGCTCCTGCAGTGGGGGCCAAAATTACCTTCCTGTATATATTTGGGAGAATCGGCAACACAAATTATCACATGCACTTTGGGGATGGATGGGTTGTGTTCCAAAATCAAAAGAGACGACAAACCACAATATAATTGGTTTTTTTTTTTTTTTAAATCTCATGATTTTTGGAGCTCTGACTCAAGATTTTTGAGTTTGTGGAATTGATAATATTGAACTTCCCTGTGTGGCCTTATGCAAGCTGTTCAATTACTTTGGCTCAGATCTTCAAAGGTATTTAGGCACCTAACTCCTCCTGAAATCAAAGTTTTTTATTTGAAATCAATGGGAGTTAGGCACCTAAACATTTTGGAGCTGGGCCTTTTTCTTTTACCCATGGAAAGCTGCTTGTTTAGCTTCTAAAGGGTACAGCATGAGACACCACTAAATAAAGTTTGTGAAGAATTATTAAAGCCAGTTAATGGAAGAAGTGGGATTATTTTTTATACAGGGAAAAGAGGAGGAAGATGTCTGGAGGATGTGTGCAACTTTTACTTTAAATGAGTCGCAGGAAGCTGGCAAGAGGGCTTGAGAAGACCCTAGGCAGAAGCTCTGCAGTAAAGCAGGAGAGGGACAATGCAGTTTTAGGGATAATATTGTTTAAATTATGGTAATGAAGTTCCTCGTTCAGTGCTATGAGAACGTAACTCTTTGTGTGATTCTTTACTATTGCCACAAACAGAACAAAGGATTTTATGGCAAACTAATTAGTTTAGCCTGATAGCGAACATTTTATGTTTTGACATCAGATTTAAGCCCCAGTCCTCTAAAGGCATGTAGGAACATGTATGGGACCATCTGTACATTTCCCTGTGTAGGATCAGGGCCCAAAATTAGATAGGACCCCAGAACTTGGAGTGTTTTTGTTCTAAGCCTGATAAATAAGTGACCTTGTTGGTTATGTTTTGGTATTTGGACAGGGTTTGGATATATCTGTAGGTCACTGAAAATAAATGATGGGCAACTTGGGTTTTTCACAACATCTGATTTAAAATAAACCCCAAACCAAGGACTTTACTCAGACACTGATCACTGTCTAGCATGAAGACAATGCAGATAGGCCATGTGGGAGGGGCATATAATGCTTGCACAAATAAGACTAATTAATTTCTATCTGGTCCAAGTCCTGGCAATATTCTTTAGACCTTCTATTTCCAGATTTTCAGGTTATTACAGCAGAGCCACTGTGCAAAAAAAAAATGGTATAGACTAGGTCTTATTGGATATTTATATCTTTCTTTCCCCAGCAAGAGAGTATCAAAACTATTCAGTGATGGTTTCTGTACAGCTTATGAATTCTGTTTGATGCCCTAAACTTTCTGTATGCATCTATGTCAAACTACAAGCTTTATTTTATTTTCTGAGCACCATTTTAATTATAAGACTGTTCTTTGCCTTCTTGGTTCTGTAGTCTCCATATTGAACTAAACCCCACAGGAGGTATCAGGAGAAATTCTTGCATCTGGTGGAAGGCTACCAATGAAAGGTCATTAAACCCTGAAGGTCTTCAATTCAAATGGAAGCACTATTGGACAAAGAGCTGTTTAGCAACCTGGAAAAAACAACTTTTCAAGTCTGGATTCCAAGGGTATGATGATTGAGCATTATAACCTGACAGAGGATTTGAAGCTGATCAGAGAGTGACATGGCAAAGAAGACTGGAAGTTATAAAAGATCCAGGTTTGTGGGGAGCAACTCTCTCTTACCGAGCAGAACTGGAAAAGAAGTATGTGCTGGAGGACAGAAGTCCAGGAAAGGGGACTCTGACCAAATCCCAAAGAAAACGCAAAAGTGGTGAGGAAACTGAGGCAGGGAATAGCATATAGGCATTTCTTACTTTGCATTTCTCGTGTTGTCTAAAGTCAAGTAATTGTTTTTGGAAATCCTTTTGCAAAGTCTGCATCTATTTGCTTCAATTACCACATGTCCCGGAAGGGGTTAACTATAAACCTGTATGCCCACAAAGGTGGAGTTTTGAAAAAGGTTAGGCTTAAGGCCATGGGGTATCTTGGGGACTCAGCACTAGTCCTGGGGACCTAGGACAACTGGTCCAAAGGATCCCCTTTCTGAGGAATGATACCAGACTGAGAGTCTTTGCTCTAGAAGTGGAACCAGAGATGGTCACTGGGTAGGTTTCAGACTCCAAGGGGAGCTTAAAAGCACATGGGCCCAGATGTCGGTCAAAACACAGTGTAACCCCCGCCTCCCCGGATGTGGGGTTCGGTCCCATCTGGGTTGGGGAGGGAGAAAGCAAGATCATCTACAGCCTTTGCTAAAAGCCAGATGGCTTTTAGCTCATGCACTAAGCTCCAGAGGCCCCAGGTTCAATCCCGCCTGCCGACGACCAGGGTCTGTCAGTGTTACAACAGCAGCCCCCTGGCGAATATCCAAGAGGGAGAAATCAACCAGGGCAGGGCAGTGACAGCTTCCTGAAAAAAAGGAATGTAATTTAAATACACTTCTTTCCTTTGCATCAGTCCATTAATAATTTTTAGAATATACTAACGTTACAAAACCCATTAACGCCGCTTCTCACTATGTTAGTCTTTTTGTAGTACAACTCTAAATAGAACAGGCCCATTTTATCAGCCTACTTATTTCAAATAGCTGACAGGAAAATTATTTAATAAAACTATGTTATTGAAGATGTATCAAACAGAGAACGATGAAATTCAAATGTTCTGTATTTATATAACTTACAATACATTTCGATTAAGCTTTCTAACATTAATTTCCAATGAAACCTTAATTTAGGAGTCTGAAGTCATGCAAACCAATACAAGTTTATGAAATGGTTCTCTCCTAGTGAAAAAATAGCATGAGAGGAAAAAAATAAATAGCTACCAGTCTTATCTTGGAATAAAATGTCCTCTGACATTGTTAAAATGTATGTCTAATATGTAGAAAGAATCGTGTTGTTGCTGTTCTTAAAATATCCGGTACTGTATATTCCTTTTCAGAATATTCCCCTTTCTCGTATTAGAACACTTACACCAGAAATGGAGTCCCTAGCAATTCTTGCAGATCACTTGGGTAGAACAAAGCCACCTAAAACTTCCCACTGCTATTATCCTGAAACTATAGATGGCAGCTCAGTTTAATTCAGGTTCTGAATGTTTGGAAAGACCCAACAGTACCTGAAGCAATCTGATCTAACAGATGATTGGTGCTTTTTGACTAAAGCAGAGTTAGGGGGAATTGGACCTTAATCATTGCCATTTGAAAGTTCTGTGTTCTAGAACCCTAACATTATAAACTTCCTAGTGAGCCAACTGCAGTGTGTATTAACACAGTAGTTGAAAACTTTGATTAAAGAGAAATAGACAACCATAACATGGTTTAAATGACTAGAGAGATCAATAATGCTTTTCAATTACTAAAAGCTATGCTGGTAACCCAACACCAGCCAAAGTTGATCACTCGGAGCTACATAGTTGGATACCTACACAGAGTAGGTATGTTCAAAGCAGAGAGGGGTCCCTATCTGGTTTAACCAGTTCCTCTCCACTGTTTAAAGATAGAGCTAAATAGGCTCCATTAGGAGCCTTTTGTTATTTTAAGTGCTCAATAGGAGCTGAAATCACTTGTGGTGGGATAACATTTCTGCCCAGCCTGCTAAGAGCTGACAGTTACTAAGAGACTGCCCTGCAGAGGTCACAGCAGAGAGGCAGGTAGCAGCAGAAGGTAACTGATGGGCAGCTGATGGGAGCAGCGAGCAGTTGACTGGCAGGAATAGGCAGCGGCGAACAGGCAGCCGGCAGAAGCAGGTGGCTGGTGGATCAAAGCAATTGCCCGGACGGATGAACCTCTAAACTCTGGGTTTTCACTGACCAGGGGCAACAACTATGAGTGGAGTGTTAAGGGGGGGGGGGGAGGGGAGCACACTACAGGAACTTTGGTGTTGGATTCAAGAACAAAAGACACTGCCCAGCGTACTCTGCTGTGGTATTTTGCTCCTTGCTTTTATGTTTATGAATCCTGCTTGTGCTATTTTCCCTGATTAATGCTAGGTTACTTTTATTAAAGAAAACTCTTTCCACCTCAGACTCTGTGATTGCAAGAGGGGAAATATTGCTTCTTAGAGGCACCCAGAGAGTAGCATGTAATTTATCCAGGTTATTGGGTGGGGGCTCGATCTGGTTCTGTGTTATATTGTTGAAAAGGAACCCCTAGATATTGAACCCAGCTCTTCTTGCTGCCCACTCCAACTGGCAGAAGGGTTACACTTACTTTGTTATATGGGAATTGGCAGGTCAGGTCTCGATGATCCAAGTAGATGAAAGCCCTTTCGCAGATGCACGTGCCTTACTGTGCAAAAGTAAATCCCAATTACCTGTCTAACTATAATAGAGTACTCACTCAGGATGCTTTTCTAGTAGAGTAGTCAGGAAACAGAAGCAGACAAGCGGGTCCTCCCTCAGGATCACAGGAGAGGGACTAACTGTCCACCCCATTTCTGGAATGGTGCTGATGGTCTTTAAAGTCTGGAACACAAAGGTTCAGTTGTAAGCAGGCGGAGCTCTGGATCCAGAATCCCAGACCTGGTGTGGGCTAGCTGCAGGCAGTGGCAGGAGAGATGATCTCCTCCTGTTGCTGGTGGCAGGAGGAATGGATTGTCTCTTCCTGAGGCTTTTCTGCAGGCTGAGGCAAGTAGCTGGGCCTGGTAGTGCTGTGCTGCCAGGCCACAGAGAGACCTTCTATCCCCTCTCCTCCCCAGCTGGCCTCTGCTATGTGGAGGGAAAGCTGGGTGATTCACAGCCTCCCTCCTACTTTCCTGGGCATCCAGGGCTCTGCACAGGTTCAGAGACTGATTGCAGTCTGCCTGGATGATTCGTGTTCTCTGATTATCTACTAGGGACTGAAGTTGTCTTCCCTCTGCCCAATGGTTAAAGGAGGAGGGTTGCCAGGGTGACTTCAGAGGTGGGGGGAGGGAAAGAGGTCGCATCTCCCTCCCCTTTCTTCCTGCTGCCTGGGAAGTCAACAGTGCATGAGTCTGCCATGGACCCCATGGGGGTCCAAAATGTGTCTCTCTTTTCTGGGAGTACATCCCCTTGGCTAAGGGAGGGTGTAGGGCTACATCATTCTGATTAAAGAGTAATGGCTAATTAAAAAATATCCATTCCATTGCAAGACATGACTGTGCACTGCTGATGTTAATCTGTAATGTCCTCAGGCTTTCGTTAAAAAGGGCCACAAAGTTTGGAACTTTCAGTCAGTCATTGTTTCTTGTATAGAGCCTATGTATCATCTCTGACGCTGTTCTGTGAATTACTGCCCATGACATATATTACAAGCATTAACAGCAATTTACCCATCATTAATCAGAGCAGTCAGTTACAGTACTTCTCAGTCATTCTGCACCCTAAATACTTTACTGGCTAAAATATTTTATGCTACCATTAGCCTCAAAACTTCAATAAACAACTTGTAAATTTAGTCTCAGGATCCTGAAAAGTATAGTGCCCTATTTGTGGCTAATTTATAGTCTGTATTTATGTTTATGCCAGGACTTTGGGCTTTCCCACTGATCCAGGTTTGAAATATGTAGTCATAAA